>NC_081163.1:35890257-36190257 GCF_012432095.1 Onychostoma macrolepis
CTGGTTCCAGGAGTTCTGGCGGCTATGGCAGAAGGTTCTCAGGAAGCGTCCTATCTCCTGGATTTTGCGCTCGGTCTGCCCATTGGACTGTGGGTGATATCCGGATGAGAGACTGACGGTCACACCTAGGAGGGAGAAGAAGGCCTTCCAGACTCGGGAGATGAATTGGGGTCCTCTATCGGATACAATGTCTTCTGGGATGCCATAATATCGAAATACGTGGTTGAACAGGAGTTCGGCTGTTTGGAGAGCAGTTGGAAGGCCGGTGAGAGGAATGAGACGACAGGATTTGGAGAATCGGTCGATGATGACAAATATGCATGTGTTTCCGTTGGATGCTGGTAGATCAGTTATGAAGTCGACTCCTAGGTGTGACCACGGACGTTGAGGTATGGGTAATGGGTGAAGTTTGCCTGCTGGTAGATGATGGGAGCTCTTGGAGATGGCACAGTCCGGGCAGCCTCGCACAAACCTTCTGACGTCCCTGGCCATGTTGGGCCACCAGTAGAGATTTCTCAGCAGCGAGAGAGTTGCATTGGCCCTTGGGTGGCCAGTACCAAGTGATGTGTGGGTGGAGTGGATTAGTGGAGTCCGTTGGGTCCTGGGTACATACTGGAGGTATTTCATCTACTACAAGATTACTTTACAGTAGTAAAATGAAAATGATCTGTTCCCCAAAGTTCATTGCTGAATTATTATTATTATTATCTGCAATTTAATTTATGTTATATACTGTAATAGACATTGAGCTGCAATGATAATTCCTGAATCCTAAGAGTTTTCTAAGTGTTATTGATCTCATGAGTGTTCACTGGGCAGGAAAGTCATCTGTGTATTTGAATTGTGTGTAAGTATTTAAGAATACCTGTAATAACTAGATTGAAAAGTTTGATAGACATTTATGCTGGCTTGTCTTAAATTCTTGATTAAGAAACATAAATAGTTTGGTCAGTTAGATGTTCTAGATGTTTGGTAAAGTGTTGCTATAGGATGTTCTGGGTGGTTGCTAGGCTCTTGCAGTTGTTGGGGTGTTGCTAGACTATTTATAGTGTGTTCTGGGTGATTACAGACATTCCCACCTTTGGTAATAACAGAAAATCAAACATTGTTTTCAAAACTGATCCAGTTGCAATGCTTTAATATTATTGTATTTCTTTCTAATGTTAGAAAATTCAAAAGTGTTACTCTTAAACTTGCACTAAATCATGATTTATACCATCTAAGTAGCCTATGTAATATTAATAGAACCGCATGTCTTCTTTAGTGATACAAGCTCAGAAACATTTAGAACCTGTTGAAGTTTTTTATATTGTGTATTGACTTGGTGCCATGAAGGATATTGAAATGTTATTTATTTTTCATTTTAAACAGTATAGATGATTACTTAATGGTAATGCAATATTTGTGAACAACTGTGCATGTCAAACAATCAATCCCCCAAAACTATGGATGGGGGCTTGCTTTGGTGTTGCCACCCCTCATAGACCCCGTGCCACCCCTTTGCCACCCTAAAAAATATTTTCTAGATCCGCCCCTGCTTGTATAGTTCTAGTCGCTATAAATGTCCTGTATAATGCATTTTTATTTTTGCATGCTTTCTCTATTCCCTTCGTAATCCATGGTTTATCCTCTCTTTTTTTTCTTTTTTCTTTTTGCTTCTTTACAGTCTTAAACAATATTTTTCGTATTTTTCAATTAATATGGACAAAAAAAGTATCATAAGCACTATTTGGATCTTTACTTGCATAAACCTCGCTCCAATTTTGATTCTTTAAGTCCTCACTGAGAGCAGCAATAATTTTTGGTGTTCTATATCGAATTCATTTAAAACTGTTCATCCTACTACCTATTGTTTTGTCAAATAGTGTTCTGTTATTTCAAATTATATTCAAAACTTAGTATAATTACAAACAATATCTGTAAATTAACAACTTGACTGTTATTTTAGGTACTATATCATTAAAGACAAATTACAGTATTTATTTTTTATACAGGAAAATTACTGTATTATCTTTACAGTATTTTTGTGTTATTTTAAATTATGTTCAAAACTCTGTAAAATTACAAACAATATATATAAATTAACAACTTGACTGCTATTTTAAGTATTATTCCATTAATAACAAATTACAGCAATTCTCATTTTTTTACAAAAACATTATTGGATTATTTATACAGTATTTTTTTCTGTTTTCTTAAATTATGTACAAATTTACGTAAAATTACAAAAATAATCTGCAATTAAAAAATGTACGTAGTTTAGGTTTATATTTAGGTGTATTTTTACATTCAAACTAATTTTTGAATATAAAGTCAGCCTTAAAATCCACAAATCATGTAACCGTGCAATAAAAAATGCATTGCATTAAAAATGTTTTATTTTTATAAAGAAATAAATCAGCGAGTGTATAAAATACAGTCTAACGTTATAAGAGAAATGTAACAAACACGTGTAATCACATTTATTGCAGAAATGTCAAAAAGCAGTACCACAGTACAGTAGTCCAAATGACCATGCGTTGCAGTCGCGGTCCTCTCTGACGGAATATAATAGTTTAGTGCGAGGAGCAGGGCATAATTTAAGTTGTTAAACGCTGAAAATACTCTCCCGATCAACTCCGTGACTGAGCGCGCATTTCTCACGCATCACCGGAAACACGGCATGTCGCAATCTGTGACGAAACCTGCGAGAGCCAATGAGCGTTTGGATATCGCTGCCGTAAAACTTCTTGTAAAACTTCTTAACGGCTAATTTTGAATCTGTTACTATAGCTACAGAGGAAGGAGATACATATCACTTATGAATGGTTTGAATTTGTATATGTTCCTCACACAAAGCATCACATGGATACCGAAGATTTGAATAAAAATAAAATACTTTTATGATCATTTTATTTAATGCTAGTGAATGACAGCATATTAATAAATGTATGTGCCCCATGTTAAAACCAAATTAATATTGCATGATAAGTTAAATGCTCTCTCTCTCTCTCTCTATATATATATATGTGTGTGTGTGTGTGTGTGTGTGTGTAAAGATTCTAAAATTAGATATTTGTATTGAGAATAATATATAACATAAAATATAATTTAATTTAATGCAGTTGACTGATTTATTTATTTGCTTAATTTTTTAATTATGTTTTCTGTTTTGACTTGCCATTTCAAAGATTACATTTAAACAATTCTACACTTCATTAAAATATCTGTAATATGTTTATTGCAATATTATTCCATCATTGCCACACATGGCCCAGCTCTGGCTGAAAGGGTACATTGCCGACAGGAGGCCAGCTTGAGGCCACATTTGGGCCAAGATCGCTTGCTATGTGGGAAGGACCACACTGTTCATGATGGAACATCACTCGTAGGGCAACCCATACATTGTCTTTACTTTTGAATAACTAAAATACAGATTGTCAATTTCTATGGTGAGAAGTTCATTTTCAGTTTACTTGTCTCATATCACAAATGCTATAAAGTCCTTCTGCAGTCAGAAGAGCCCACGGGAGTCAGTAGAATATTGTGGATTAATATAAAACTTATGTTATGTACTCATGACCTCATCATGAGAGTAACCCTAATTGATAAGATAGAAATGCATTTTTTAGCTATTCAATTCCTCCTGGGGGCTCTGAATAAAGGTTTATGAAGAATTCATTGATAATGTTATTTTACATCTGAATAATAAAATTGCTTGACAATCTTGTACATATATTTTAATTTTAATTTTTTTTTCAGTTTAAAAGGACTAGTTCAATTCCAGAATAAACATTTGGTGAATTTATTCACCCCCATGTCATCCAAGATGTTCATGTCTTTCTTTTTTCTGTCGAAAAGAAATTAAGGTTTTTGAGGAAAACATTCCAGTTGACTCCCACTGTTTTGTTATGAGTAAGAAAATTTAATTAAGCATTAAGTTTAAAGTTATAGAATATAAACATGCTTTACATTTAGTCAGCATTACAGAATCCTAATGTGTTTCTATTTAGGTCATGTTCACTTTAAGATCGCATGATTACAAATGTCCTATTACGCGACCCGTAGTTGGGAAGTAAAGACTCACGCACTTCATGCGCATTTTCAGCGGTTTGTTCAAGGCTGTCAGATCCTTTTCATTTCTTCTTATCTGTTGTCTCCTTGTCTGGCCTAGCATCGTCGGTATGTATATCTTTATTTTGTGAGATTATCTGGAGGTATTCTTCATTATTTTTGACAGTAATTTAAGTTTGTAAAGTATAATCTGGGGATGGTCTAATGTACTTTGACTAGGCGTATGCTAGCTCATGTGTATCGTTTATTAATGACCAGAATGTTGTTCACCTGTATTTCTTTTCTTATATTAGTATTAAAATTAGTGGAATTTAGGTTGATTAAGTTGACGTGACGCTAATTTGTCCGTGTTTTTTTTTGTATGTTGCAGTTTCACCTTTTCTCTGTAACGCCAATAAACCTGTGGAACTAAGAATTAATCTTCAGAGTCTTGGTGTGGGGAAAAAGTTTAGCTGGCCGTCAGGATATTAAGTAAACATATCGAGGACGGCACAGTGAAACGACAGCTATCAAGCAAACGAGATAACACAGAGCGAGTTGAAAGCTAGATGAAATGTCGTCACACGCATCCAGTGGACGATCAGCAGACCATGCTCTACAGCCAAGTGCTACTGGAGCAGTGCACACCACCGAGCTACAGGCTACAGAGCAGAGTTCACATGGAAGTACAGCAGGACAGGAAAACCCACAGCATGCATCGTTAAGGACACGCTCGCAAGTATGGTGTTCAGTGAGATCTAGTTCATCGTCAGCGGGGTCTGCAGCAGTCAGAGCAAGAGCAAGAGCCGAAGCAGCAAAGGCACGCTTATGCTATGCTGAAGAGGAAGCTAATCTGAGGCTACAACAAGCTAAGTTGGAAGTGTCAATAGAAATGTTAAAACATAAAAAAGAGGCTGCAGCAGCCATTGCCGAAGCAGAGGCATTTGAAGCTGCTGCTGATGTAAAGAGTGAGAAACAGTTGTGACCTGAACATAGACGCTGTTCCTTTTGAAGCCACACAACGCACAAAGCAGTATGTACTTGATCAACTAAAAGAAAGGGATTCAGAATTTAAGTCATGTGAAAACGGTGACACACAAGCAAAGACAGCGCTGTGTGTCACAACGTGTCACCTCCATCACTAAAGCCTGAAGCCAGTCCCTTCTATCTGCAGCAGAGCAATACTGCTCCACATCGTCTCATCTCACAGCAGCCTTACATCAGCACATACGAGGAGAGCCACAAGCCATTCAATATGACGCCTGGAAACGTTTGTCTACCTCACATCAAGTCCAGTGGTGAGCATGCTTCTCCTGCACAGCACTTAAGAACACAAAATCACAATACCCAGCCTCCTCCCGCACACCATGCCGTACCGCCAGACTCCAATGACGGCAGCTCATACATAAATGATGGCGGCTCACACTTAAACGACTTTGTCAGGTATCTAGCTCGCCGTGAGCTTGTGGCTACAGGCTTGCTTCAATTCAATGACAAACCCCAAAACTACAGATCATGGAAGCGTTCCTTTTTGACTGCCATCAGAGGCCTAAACCTGGAACCGAGTGAGGAGATGGATCTTCTGCTAAAGTGGCTCGGGAAGGAGTCAGCAGAACATATTGAGCAGATAAGAGCAATACACATTAATCGGCCAGAAGCAGGACTGGCCATGGCATGGGAAAGGCTCGAGCTAACATATGGCTCAGCTGAAGCAATAGAAAATGCTCTGTTCAAACGCATTGACAGCTTTCCAAAATAATAAACCGAGATGGACCTAAGCTGACAAAGCTGGGTGATCTACTAATGGAACTGCAGGCCGCTAAAGCTGAAGGAGACTTACCAGGCCTGGCTTTCCTTGACACGGCGAGAGGCGTCAACCCAATCGTACAGAAACTCCCGTCTCGTCTCCAGGAAAAGTGGGTGATAGCTGGTGCAGCCTACAAACGTCAAAACCAGGTGAACTATCCTCCCTTTGGCTTCTTTGTTGATTTTGTCAGCCAGCAGGCATGCATTGCAAATGACCCAAGCTTCAGCCTCTTCGGTAACACAGACATGACCCCCAGGACAGAGAAGACAGCGTGGAAGCCGAACAGACAGCGGGAAGTCTCCGTCCACAAGACACAGGTGTCACCCAGAGCCACATCTGACACGGGTGAGCCTCCAACAAAATCCGACGACGGCGACAAACTGTGTCTGTTGCATAAAAAGCCACACCCTATCCGTAAGTGCAGGGATTTCAGAGAGAAGCCCATTGACGAGCGCAAAACACTCCTTAAAGAAAACAATGTGTGCTTTAAATGTCTGTCTTCATCGTCTCACATAGCAAAGAATTGCAAACTCAAAGTCAAGTGTTTTGAATGTAAGAGCGACAGACACAACACAGCGCTTCACCCTGGACCCGCACCCTGGCAGCAGGAGGCTGACCCTGCTTCTGAGCACGGCGGGGAGGAGGATGAAGCTTCACTGCAGTCTCAGGTCACTAACAAATGCACAAAAGTCTGCGGAGGGGAACTCACAGACCGCTCCTGCTCGAAAATATGCCTCGTCAAAGTGTTCCCAGCCGGCCACAGAGGAAAAGCTGTGAAACTGTATGCAATCATGGACGAGCAGAGCAATAGGTCACTGGTTCGCTCGCAGTTCTTTGACATGTTCAATGACCAAAGTCTAAACGCTCCTTACACACTGAGAACATGTGCTGGAGTGAAGCAAACAGCAGGCAGAAGGGCCAGTGGCTATGAAGTGGAGTCTCTGGATGGAACTGTTCGCATCCCGTTGCCAAGCCTCATAGAATGTAATGACATACCGAATAACAGAGAGGAGATTCCAACCCCCGAAGTAGCTCTTCATCATGCTCATTTAAGGTCAGTGGCACATCTCATTCCAGACATTGACCCGCAAGCCCCCATTATGCTTCTCTTAGGACGGGATATTATCAGAGTGCATCAAGTCCGCAAACAGGTGAATGGCCCTCACAACCTGCCGTATGCACAGAAGTTAGACCTGGGTTGGGTTATTGTTGGAAATGTGTGCCTAGGTAATGTTCATAGGCCACTGACAATTAGCACATTCCACACGAATACCACCAAGCTGCAACGTCCCACTCTCTTTGACGCCTGCCCCAACGTGTTCCATTTGAAGGAAAGGTTCAGCGACACTCAGGCCACCAGTGAGCCTCCAGCGTATCCTGAGGACCAGCCTATCTGTGAAACTGACCACCTTGGATGCTCTGTGTTCAGGCGGACCAGGGATGACAACCAGGTGGCTCCCTCCATTCAAGATACGATGTTCATGGAGATAATGGATGAAGGACTGCATAAGGACTCAAACAACAGTTGGCTGGCACCATTACCCTTCAAGAGCCCACGCCCACGGCTCCCAGACAACAGGCCACAGGCGCTGAGGCGTCTCATGTCTCTCAAGCGTAACTTTGAGAAAAGGCCTGAGATGAGAGACCACTTTCTCGCCTTCATGGACAACATGTTTCGGAACGGTCATGCAGAGTTAGCTCCCCCTCTCAGCCCGGGTGAAGAAAAGTGGTACTTACCAACGTTCGGTGTGTATCATCCTAAGAAACCAAAGAAAATCCGTGTGGTATTTGATTCCAGTGCCCAATACAACGGCGTATCACTCAACAACGTGCTGTTAACGGGACCTGACCTGAATAACACACTGCTGGGAGTGCTGATTCGATTCAGAAGAGAGGCCATCGCCGTCACAGCCGACATAGAACAGATGTTCTATTGCTTCCTGGTAAGAGAAGAAGACCGTGACTACTTGCGTTTTCTCTGGTTCCAGGACAATGACCTCTCCAAAGCCATCGTGGATTACCGCATGAACGTCCACGTCTTCGGCAACAGCCCTTCACCTGCAGTGGCTATTCACGGTCTACACAAGTCTGTTCAAGGCAACGAATTCCATGTCGACCCAGATGTTCAGCATTTCGTGTTGCATGACTTCTATGTCGATGATGGGCTGAAGTCCCTGCCCACAGTTCAAGCTGCTATCAGCCTGTTAAAAAGGACACAGGATGTGCTCTCCAAGTCAAACCTGAGACTCCACAAGATTGCAGCGAACAACAAAGAGGTCATGGACGCATTTCCATCCAGTGATCACGCGAGTGACCTCAAAGACCTTGACCTCTAAGCAGACGCGCTGCCATTGCAGCGCAGCCTCGGGCTTGACTGGAATCTCAAGACAGACTGTTTCCTTTTTAACGTCTCCAGTGAGACCAAGCCCTACACCCGGCGGGGTGTCTTGTCCACAATCAATAGCCTCTACGATCCACTTGGATTCGTTGCGCCCGTCACAGTCCAAGGCAAGGCTATCCTGCGAGAGCTTACGGTGGAGAACGGTGACTGGGATGTGCCCTTACCTCCAGCCATGGAAGATGCCTGGACATCATGGAGAGCCTCTCTGTCCGAGCTTGCTGAGCTATCCATCCCAAGGCGCTACACAGAAGCCTCACCGTCAGCAGCGGTAAGAAGAGAACTGTGCGTGTTCTGTGATGCGTCAGTCAAAGCTATCGGTGCTGTGTGCTACCTGAAAGTGACAGACAGTAGTGGCAACAACCAGATTGGATTTGTAATGGGCAAAGCCAAGCTGGCCCCCCGTCCTGAACATACAGTGCCAAGACTTGAACTCTGTGCAGCAGTGCTTGCTGTTGAGTTAGCAGACCTGGTCTCAGCAGAACTAGACTTACAGCTCGATGCCGTAACCTACTACTCAGACAGTAAAGTAGTCCTGGGCTATATTTGCAATGAGACCAGGCGCTTTTATGTCTATGTCAGCAACCGGGTGTTACGCATCCTAAGATCCTGCCGACCAGACCAGTGGCGTTACGTGCCAACAGACCTGAACCCTGCAGATCACGCAACACGTTCTGTCCCTGCTGGCCAACTAAAACACACCAACTGGCTGAGTGGGCCCAAATTTCTCTCCAAGCCGGAGCCCAGCATTTCTGAGAGCACTTATGACCTTGTTGACCCGAGCACAGACTCAGACATCCGGCCTTTGGTGTCTGCCTTGAGCACTACAGCCTCAAACAAGCAACTGGATTCACAACGCTTTGCTAAGTTCTCTTCCTGGAAGTCATTAACTCGTGCAGTCACTCGCCTCGTTCACATAGCCTGTCATTTCAAGGCAGCTCACAGAGGGAACAGAGCATGCAAGGGCTGGCATTACTGCAAAGCTGCATTCACAATTGAGGAATCGGAGAAAGCATCAGCTGTAATCATTCAAGCAGTTCAACAGGAAGTCTACAGCCAAGAGTTAAAGTGCATTCAAAAACAGGAAAAGATGCCAAAAACAAGCCCTCTCAGAAATCTGGACCCGTTCATTGACACACATGGCTTTCTCAGAGTTGGAGGCCGTCTTCATCATTCAAGTCTCGATCAGAGTGAAAAGAGTCCCCTGATTATTCCTGGCCAGCATCACATTGCCACTTTGCTCATCAGACACCACCACGAGCAAATCCATCATCAAGGCCGTCACTTTACGGAGGGGGCGGTCCGTTCAGCTGGCATTTGGATAGTCGGAGGGAAGAAAAGAGTAAGCAGCATCATCCACCAATGCATAACATGCAGAAGGCTCAGAGCTCCACTCAGCCTCCAGAAAATGGCTAACCTGCCAGCCGATCGTCTTTCAACAGATCCTCCATTCTCCAGCGTGGGTCTTGATGTGTTCGGCCCATGGAACGTCTCCTCACGCAAGACCAGAGGTGGCTTCGCTCAAAGTAAAAGGTGGGCAGTGATCTTTACGTGCATGAGCATAAGAGCTGTGCACATTGAAGTCATAGAATCCCTTGACACCTCTAGCTTCATCAACGCGCTACGGCGCTTCCTTTCAGTGCGTGGGCCGGTCAAATACATTCGTTCCGACCGCGGCACAAACTTCATTGGCGCCTGTAAGGAACTGAAGATAGCCTCAAACATTGATAACACTACTGTAAAGACTTACCTCTCAGATAAGGGCTGCATCTGGTCCTTCAATCCCCCACATGCATCTCATTGGGGTGGTTCATGGGAGAGAATGATAGGGCTGGCGAGGAGGATTCTGGACGCAATGTTCCTTCAGCTGAAAGACAAGCTCACCCACGAAGTGCTGGTGACTTTCATGGCAGAAGTCGCAGCGATCATCAACGCCAGGCCACTTGTTCCAGTGACTATGGACCCTGATGACTCGTTCATACTCACGCCAGCTGCTCTTCTCACTCAAAAGACGAACATTGTGCCTGCTCCTGCTGGTGAGTTTGGAGTTGCAGACCTCTACAAGTCCCAGTGGCGGCAGGTTCAGCACCTGTCCAACACCTTCTGGGACCGCTGGAGGAAACAATTCCTCCCAACACTGCAGGCCCGCAAGAAATGGCAGTCCACTCAGCCAAACATTCAGTCTGGAAGCATTGTTCTCCTTAAGAACAGCCAAGCACCTAGGAATGAATGGCCTTTTGGACTGATTACACAGGCCTTCCCTGGCAAAGATGGGAAAGTGCGCCAGGTTGAGGTGAAGATCATCAAACCAGGCGGGACTAGCCTCTTTCTCAGGCCAGTCAATGAACTAGTTCTCCTCCTACCTCCAGAGGCACAGTGATGGACTGTTTTAAAAAAAAAAAAACTTTGGACTGTGTTACACATGGACTGTGCATGGACTTTGGGGTGGCGGGGAGTGTTTTGTTATGAGTAAGAAAATTTAATTAAGCATTAAGTTTAAAGTTATAGAATATAAACATGCTTTACATTTAGTCAGCATTACAGAATCCTAATGTGTTTCTATTTAGGTCATGTTCACTTTAAGATCGCATGATTACAAATGTCCTATTACGCGACCCGTAGTTGGGAAGTAAAGACTCGCGCACTTCATGCGCATTTTCAGCGGTTTGTTCAAGGCTGTCAGATCCTTTTCATTTCTTCTTATCTGTCATCTCCTTGTCTGGCCTAGCATCGTCGGTATGTATATCTTTATTTTGTGAGATTATCTGGAGGTATTCTTCATTATTTTTGACAGTAATTTAAGTTTGTAAAGTATAATCTGGGGATGGTCTAATGTACTTTGACTAGGCGTATGCTAGCTCATGTGTATCGTTTATTAATGACCAGAATGTTGTTCACCTGTATTTCTTTTCTTATATTAGTATTAAAATTAGTGGAATTTAGGTTGATTAAGTTGACGTGACGCTAATTTGTCCGTGTTTTTTTTTGTATGTTGCAGTTTCACCTTTTCTCTGTAACGCCAATAAACCTGTGGAACTAAGAATTAATCTTCAGAGTCTTGGTGTGGGGAAAAAGTTTAGCTGGCCGTCAGAATATTAAGTAAACATATCGAGGACGGCACACCCACTGAAGTCCACTATATGGAGAAAAATCCTGAAATGTTTTCCTCAAAAAACCTTAATTTATTTTTGACTGAGTAAAGAAATACATAAACATCTTGGATTACATGGGGGTGAGTAAATTATCAGGAAGTATTTATTCTGGAAGTGAACTTGTCCTTTAAGTTGAATATATTTAATTCAGCATTTTTATGAAACTGTAGAACATTTAGTGCTTTCATTGTAATAATCCAGGAAAAATCTGTAAAATAAGGGTTTTACACTAAAAAAAAGTCTTGTAAAAAAACGGTCAAATGACTGGCAGCTGGCACTTAATCTCTTTCACGTGGTTCTTCTGGCAGAGCGCCTTCACTGTCTCTGTCTCTGACCACTGTACTGGCATACGTCCGGTGTTTTGTTTCCAGTCTGCTTATACAGTAATTAAATCCTCCATTCTTTTATGTTGCTCCAGGTCGTCAATCCTTCTCTCCAGTCCTTTAATCTTCTTGTCCTTCTCTTTCACGCAGTTCTTCAGTTGTTTAACTTCATCCATCAGATCAAGTAGCACAGTTTGTTGTTAAGCAACTTTGCTCAACTCGTCTAGTTTAGGGATTTTCTTTTCCAGTGAAAGGACACTCGGGAATTGTATTTCTCCATCCCAGTTTCTATTTCTGCACCAGTCAGCTGCAGTCCTGGCATCTCTCAGAAGGATTTCCTGCAGTAAATAACAAATATGGTCAAAGTATTTCATGTACAGGTGCTGGTCATATAATTATAATATCATCAAAAAGTTGATTTATTTCACTAATTCCATTCAAAAAGTGAAACTTGCATATTATATTCATTCATTACACACAGACTGATATATTTCAAATGTTTATTTCTTTTAATTTTGATGATTATAACTGACAACTAAGGAAAATCCCAAATTCAGTATGAATATGCCCTCCAATTCCGAACACTCGCGGCAGCCAGTCGGTGGAACGAACGCTCGCTGCTAACCGCCTACTGTCAAGGACTCGAACCCAGGTTACAGTTGCAGCTCGCCGGTTACGATGACTCCTGTGGGTTAGAGAACTTAATTCAACTGTCCATCCGTTGTTCCGCCCGTATGCAATCATGCTTCGAAGAGCAACCTCAACTTACCCGTTGCACTCCTCAACAGTGCCCACAGGAAACAAACCGCCCTCCAGAACCAGTTTGTGAACCTATGCAAACTGACAATGCCCGCTTATCTTACACTGAGCGGCACAGGCGAATCTCTCAAGGCTTATGTCTCTACTGTAGAAATAGCGGGCACGTAATATCGTCATGCCCCGTTCGACCTCCTCGACTTATGGTGAGTGCCATTCAACCCATCATACAGAATATGAAACCATTGTCTACTGTTGTAACACTTACTGCCTCCACCATATCTATTCCAGTCCATGCCCTCCTCGGCATGGGGTCTGCCGGCAATTTCATATCCGGGAGCCTCTGCCGCCAGCTCAATCTCCAAACCGTTACCAACCAAACCTTCTACCAAACCTAGTCGATAACGGGAAGACCCATCAGCCACAGTTACTGCGTGTCAGCCTCTTACATGAGGAACAACTCCATCTACTGGTTCTGGAGGGATCTACAACAGATATAATCCTCGGACGACCCTGGTTTACACAACATGACCCTCAAATCCTATGGCGCTCAGGAGAAGTCCTGAAGTGGGGCAGTCGGTGTTTCCCAGCATGTTTCCCATGCCTTCCTCAACCCACCTCTCATCTGATCCAATCCATAGCAGTAAATTCCACCTCCATCGAAAGCCCTCTCGAGAAACAGTCCATCAACATACCCTCCTGTTATGCCCCCTTCAGAGACGTATTCTGCCCAAAAAGAGCCTCCAAATTACCTCCTCACTGGCCATGGAACTGCGTGGTTGAGCTGGTACCAGGTGTGCCAGTGCCCAAAGGAAAGATCTATCCTCTGTCACTTCCGGAACAGAAGGCCATGGAGGAGTACATCCAAGAGGCACTTCAGCAAGGCTACATCCGCCCTTCCACGTCCCCTGCTGCTTCAAGCTTTTTCTTCGTGCCAAGAAGGACAGAGGCTTGCGGCCTTGCATAGATTACCGCGCACTCAACAACATTACCATCAAGTTTCGATACCCCCTTCCTCTCGTCCCAACTGCCCTGGAACATCTTTGCGGAGCCACCATCTTCACCAAGACCTCCGCAGCGCGTATAACCTCATCCGGGTACGTGAGGGGGACGAGTGGAAGACAGCCTTTGTGATACCTACCGGCCATTATGAATATCTGGTAATGCCGTATGGCCTTGTCAACGCCCCCTCCGTTTTCCAGGATTTCATGCATGAGGTGCTCCGAGAGTATTTACACCGCTTTGTCTTGGTCTACATCGACGATATCCTCATTTACTCTCGGAGCTTGGCCGAACATCACCACCACGTTGCAGAGGTCCTCCAACGCCTGCGTGAATTCCATCTGTTCCTCAAAGCCGAGAAGCGCTCATTCCATCAACCCTCAGTCCAATTCTTAGGATACAATATCGATAGTGGTGGCATCCGCATGGATGAGGGGAAGGTGGAAGCAATAAGATCCTGGCCAGTACCTTCCTCCATAAAAGAACTTCAAAGATTCCTCGGCCTCTCCAACCTCTTCCGACGATTTATCCATAACTACAGTACCATCACCAGTCCCCTCACCAACCTCTTACGCTACAAGCCCAAGTCTCTGTCCTGGACACCAGCCGCAACGGAAGCATTCGAGAGCTTGAAAGACACCTTTACCCATGCTCCAATCCTCGTCCATCCAGATCCCAGGAAACCATTCATTGTGGAAGTTTATGCTTCAACCACGGGGGTTGGGGCCGTCTTATCCCAGCAGCAGGGGACTCCAGCCAAACTCCACCCATGTGCCTTCTTTTCCCGGAAACTCAGCCCGGCGGAGAGAAACTATGACACTGGCAATAGGGAACTCCTGGCCATCAAGCTAGCCCTTGAGGAGTGGAGGCATTGGTTGGAGGGTTCACAGCATCCATTCACCGTCTTAACTGACCACAAGAACTTACAGTACTTACGTGAAGCCAAAAAACTGAACCCTAGTCAGGCCTGTTGGACACTCTTCTTTACCCGCTTCAACTTCACCATCTCTTATCGTCCAGGATCCAAAAACTCCAAAGCTGAAGCTTTATCACGCCTGCATACCCCAGAAGAAACTGATGAAGAACCAGAACCCATCATCATTGTTTGTCCCATCCACTGGAATCCCGATCCTAATACCTCCTCCAATGCTTCCACGACCACTCCGCCGGGCTGTCCACCAGGACTCCAGTATGTCTCCCAAATACAGCGCACTCCCCTAATCCATTCTGTACACACCTCTCTGGGCACTGGCCACCCCGGGGCCAACAGCACCCTCTCGCTGCTGAAGAACCGCTACTGGTGGCCCAACATGGCCAGGGATGTGAGAAGGTTCGTCCAAGGCTGTACAGATTGCGCCATCTCCAAGAGTCTTCGTCTCTTACCAGCAGGCAAACTCCTCCTGTTACCCATTCCCAATCGGCCATGGTCAAACCTGGGAGTGGATTTCATCACAGACCTGCCAGAGTCAGACGGCAATACTTATACTAATACTGGTAATAGTGGACCGATTCTCAAAGTCTTGTCGACTCCTTCTCCTAAGAGGCCTGACCACGGCCATGGAAACAGCTGAATTATTATTCAACTTCGTCTTCAGATATTTCGGCATTCCAGAAGATATTGTGTCGGATCGAGGCCCACAGTTTGTTTCCCGAGTCTGGAAGGGATTCTTCAAACTCCTGGGTGTGACCGTGAGCCTATCGTCCGGATACCATCCCCAGACCAACGGACAAACAGAGAGGAAAATCCAGGAGATCGGTCGCTTCCTACGAACCTTCTGCCATGGCCACCAGGACTCTTGGAACCAGTTCATTGGCTAGGCCAAGTATGCCCAGAATTCCCTACGCCAACCATCTACTGGACTCACTCCCTTCCAGTGCGTACTCGGCTACCAGCCACCCCTGTTCCCCTGGTCTGGGGAACCATCAGAAATACCATCAGTGGATTACTGGTTCCGAGAGAGCGAGAGGGTCTGGGACAATGCTCACCATCATCTGCAGCGGGCAGTGCGCAGGTGCAAAATGACAGCGGACCTTCGCAGATCCGAAGCTTCACACTACCAACCAGGACAGAAGGTCTGGCTGTCAACGAGGGACATCAGATTGCACCTGCCCTGTAAAAAATTAAGTCCCAGATATGTTGGCCCCTTCACCATCCTGAGACAGATCAACTCGGTCACCTTCCAATTACAACTCCCTCCATAAAACAAGATCAATTCCACCTTCCATGTCTCCCTGTTAAAACTTTACCACCCTCCTGTCTCTCCCTCCACAGAGGCTGGTCCGAGTGAAGAACCCCCTCTCCCGCTGATTCTGGAGGATGGTGCCATCTACGAGGTAAAGTAGATCCTGGATTCCCGGCGCCGTGGTGGTAAACTGGAATACCTCATAGACTGGGAGGGCTAAGCCCGGAGGGGAGATCATGGGTCAGCAGGAATGACATTTTGGACCCTACCCTACTTGAGGAATTCCACTCTACTCATCCAGATCGGCCAGCTCCCAAGGGAAGAGGTAGACCACCACGCCGTCGGGACCCTCGGCCCTCTGGAGTGGGCCGTGGAGAGGAGGGTAATGTCACAGATCGGTCAGGCTCCCACGCCAGCCAATCACAACGCACACCCTCACCAGAGTATTAATGGAACACAATCAGCACCTCATCACCACGCACCATATAAGCTCACACCTCACCACAGCCAAACGTCCGGTCTCGTTCATACGAAGTGGACTCATCCCAAGCCTATCCTACGAATTACCTGATACTAACCTGAATCTCTACTTACCTCCAGTCTCGTCTCCAACTGTGTGTCCTCCTGTCTCCAGTGTCCTGTCTTCCCAAACGATCTCCTGCAGATATACTCGTCTCTTCTCGAGGTGTGAGCCTACCTCCATTCCTCGAGTTCCTGGCAAGATACAGTGGGGCAAAAAAGTATTTAGTCAGCCAATTGTGCAAGTTCTCCCACTTAAAAACATAGAGAGGTAATTTTCATCATAGGTATAACTCAACTATGAAAATCCAGAAAATCAGATTGTAGGATTTTTAAAGAATTAATTGGTAAATTCCTCTGTAAAATAAGTATTTGGTCATCTACAAACAAGCAAGATTTCTGGCTCACACAGACCTGTAACTTCTTCTTTAAGAGGCTCCTCTGTCCTCCACTCGTTACCTGTATTAATGGCATCTGTTTGAACTTGTTATCAGTATAAAAGACACCTGTCCAACTCCAAACTCCACCATGGCCAAGACCAAAGAGCTGTCAAAGGACACCAGAAACAAAATTGTAGACCTGCACCAGGCTGGGAAGACTGAATCTGCAATAGGTAAGCAGCTTGGTGTGAAGAAATCAACTGTGGGAGCAATTATTAGAAAATGGAAGACATACAAGACCACTGATAATCTCCCTCGATCTGGGGCTCCACGCAAGATCTCACCAAAATGATCACAAGAACTGTGAGCAAAAATCCCAGAACCACACGGGGGGACCTAGTGAGTGACCTGCAGAGAGCTGGGACCAAAGTAACAAAGGCTACCATCAGTAACACACTGCGCCGCCAGGGACTCAAATCCTGCAGTGCCAGACGTGTCCCCCTGCTTAAGCCAGTACATGTCCGGGCCCGTCTGAAGTTTGCTAGAGAGCATTTGGATGATCCAGAAGAGGATTGGGAGAATGTCATATGGTCAGATGAAACCAAAATAGAACTTTTTGGTAAAAACTCAACTTGTCGTGTTTGGAGGAGAAAGAATGCTGAGTTGCATCCAAAGAACACCATACCTACTGTGAAGCATGAGGGTGGAAACATCATGCTTTGGGGCTGTTTTTCTGCAAAGGGACCAGGAAGACTGATCCGTGTAAACGAAAGAATGAATGGGGCCATGTATCGTGAGATTTTGAGTGAAAACCTCCTTCCATCAGCAAGGGCATTGAAGATGAAACGTGGCTGGGTCTTTCAGCATGACAATGATCCCAAACACACCGCCCGGGCAACGAAGGAGTGGCTTCGTAAGAAGCATTTCAAGGTCCTGGAGTGGCCTAGCCAGTCTCCAGATCTCAACCCCATCGAAAATCTTTGGAGGGAGTTGAAAGTCCGTGTTGCCCAGCGACAGACCCAAAACATTACTGCTCTAGAGGAGATCTGCATGGAGGAATGGGCCAAAATACCAGCAACAGTGTGTGAAAACCTTGTGAAGACTTTCAGAAAACATTTGACCTCTGTCATTGCCAACAAAGGGTATATAACAAAGTATTGAGATGTAATTTCGTTATTGACCAAATACTTATTTTCCACCATAATTTGCAAATAAATTCTTTAAAAATCCTGCAATGTGAATTTCTGGATTTTTTTTTTTCTCATTTTGTCTCTCATAGTTGAGGTATACCTATGATGAAAATTACAGGCCTCTCTCATCTTATTAAGTGGGAGAACTTGCACAATTGGTGGCTGACTAAATACCTTTTTGCCCCACTGTATATATATTCTCCATCGCCGATTCCTCTCCAGTGGTTGTCATCTTTAATCAATATATTTTATTCATTACTCTGCTGTTCAATAAACCATCCCGGTTTTCACTTACTCTCTGTGTGAGTTCTACATCTGTAACACATACAAAGCAAAGTCTCAAGGATCATTATTTAAGATTAATGAATTTTTGATGTTTGTATATGGGTTATATGCTTCCCCCATTTAGGTGTTGGGGGGTGGGTGTAGGCTACTCTTTTTTTATGCCCCCATTTTTTTTTAAGTGAAAGGATGAATGCCTTATATTATAAACAGTGACATTTAAGACTTGCATTTAATTCACCCCAAAATGGGCCATTTGCACATTTTCACTTAACTTCTGCTACTTCACGGAGTAAGAATAATTATGAAATTAATATTACCCACAACAGAGGTGCAAATTTTGCAATGCATAATTCTAATTTTAAAAATTAAATAGACCGCAGCAATTAACATTTTGTCAGAACCTCTAGTAAATTAAAAGCTATTTGTTTAGTTGTCTATTGAGAATCATAGGAGAATATTACCTCTATTTGGAAAAAGAAAAAAAAAAGTGATCAATTTATGCAGAATTGTGCATATTCCTATGTTTGACTAACTGTTTCTCCCATGGCAGTGACGGGCAAATGTAACTAACCCCCCCTTACCATTTACAATTTTTAAAAATAGTGAAAAAATCCATTATAAAACACTCGTGCTTTTAAGACAAATACAAGCTGAAACGACTCTCCCACAACCTCTGATCTCGGGTTTTCTCTGTATTAGAGCTGTTTTAAACTTACTGTTTGAACGCGTTGGTTTACTGGATCCTTGGACTGAAAAGTTTTCAGGAGTTTACCGGTTTAAAAAATATCTGATCGCAAAAACCTGGTCCTTTTGATTTTTCTTTTCATATCATAATGTACTGATTCAAATTAGAAATCAATAATTAATTATTATTTTGCCACTTTGCGCGCTTCCCGTGATTCTCACGCCCCCAGACCGAGATGAGAGGTAATTCACGGTGCCCCCTCCTGGGTAGTCTGATTTTTATAGTATAATTTCTAATTACCCTGACACTTACGCTTTGCGATAAAGATTAAAATATAAAATTGCCGGTAATGCGTAACGGAGTGTCCGTCACATTTCGAGCACTGCTTCTGTTATTAAAGAGTGTTCACTTTGGCTGACGTCTTCTTTCGAAGTTGTTGTTGTTGAAGAGGCAGCATCTCTGTCAGCATCTCGGGACAAAGCAGGCGCGGGCGCAATCATCAATCATATTTATTTGAGCGCTCATTCAAAAGGATTTCAATTCTGGGCATATTGATAGCGGCTCCCTGATGCGCGAAAATACAGTATTAGCACATGTGTGGGCGGTAAGAAAACGAAAACGAAAAAATATATGAACATCAATTGAATATCACAACAATTTTGTTATTGGCTGTTATGTGTGGGGCGGCTATCCTCCTGTACAAGACAAGTTACGCTGACAAACTGGCCCACCCAATCAGGTGCTTTTCCCACCCTGGCCCCCAACAGATTACTGCCATCTTTTAGGAACAAAAAAAAAAAAAAAAACTATTTGAAAATGTACAACTTTACTGCACAAATGTACTTAATTTTGCTTGAAATAATCTTTAAGTGTGTACTGTACATATATATCTTCCTTTTCATTATTATTATTGTTATTATTACAAATGATCTAACAGACAACAACTGTTAATGTGTTGATTCATACTGGATGTGTTGTCGTGTCAACCCTTGAGTTTTCTGTGTGTTTTCTGGATTGTAACTGACATTGTTGATGTTTGATATTTGTGGTGTATCGAGTGGTGAAATGGTGGATTTTCGGACATCGCCAACCAGTGTATCACTGGGAAGCATGGCAGCCCAAAGCACAAGCACTAGTTTGGAGTCTCTCACACAGCGCCACGGGGTTAAAGTGGTGTCCGCGGTGAATGTGGAGGAGTGCATTCTGGCTGTTGGTGATGACGTTGGCAATGAATGTGTTTTAGCGGCATCTAGAATGAATAACACTATTGTTTTGTTTTTGAATTCAGTTGAGAAAGCAAAGAAAGTTGTGGAGAAAGGAGTAGTAATTAGCAGGTTGTTTACCCTAGTGCTTCCCCTTTCTACCCCTGCGAAGAAGGTTACGTTGTCTAATATTCCACCGTTCATTAAAGATGAAATGTTAATCAAAGAATTTTCACGTTTTGGAAAGGTAGTCAGTCCTATGAAAAAAATAGTTCTTGGAAGTAAGTCAGACTTGATTAAACGTAGTATCTTTCAGGAGATGTTTCATAAACAAAGAGGTTGAAAAAGTTTGTGACAAAACTACAAAACAAGTTGAAAAGTTAATGGCAGTAAAATGGCTCAAACCTTTTGTAACCAAGGCCCTTATTGGCTGGTTTTTTTCTTTATGGTCTAAGTCTATTTTTTTATTTTCAAATGGGTGACATTCGCATTGCGTCTTTAAATGTGAATGGAGCTAGATATAGTATAAAACGCACAGTGATGTATGAAACTATGAATCACAAACAAATTGATGTCTTACTTGTACAAGAAACACATAGTGATGTAACCAATGCTGTTGAATGGGAGAAAGAATTTAAAGTTCTCTCTTTTTTAAGTCATAAAAATTCACTTAGTGGAGGGGTTGCGATTTTATTTGCTAATAGTTTTACTCCCTGTTCTGTTGAGGTGGAAGAGTTTGTGAAAGATAGATTGCTAAAGGTTCGAGCTCAGGTTGAGAATCACACCCTTGTTTTTATTTGTGCATATGCCCCAAACTGACCATCAGAAAGAATGGTGTTTTTCAATGTTCTTGCTGAAACTTTAGAAAAATGCAATAGCGAAGAGAATTTGTTTTAGGCGGAGATTTTAACTGTGTAGAAAGTAACATAGACAGGAATCATGTAGAACCACATATGCCTTCTCGTAAACGACTTGCTCAGATGATTGAAACAAATGGTTTATGTGATGTATGGAGTTTAAATGGGAATTTAAAACAGTATACATGGGCTCATGCCTGTGATAACATGTTGTCATTAGCGAGATTAGACAGATCCTATTGTTTCAAGCACCATCTTAGTATTTTTAAGAACTACTTCATAACCCCAGTTGGGTTTTCTGATCATAGTCTAGTTATATGTACAGTAACGTTAAACTCTGTCAAGCTGAAAAGTGCTTATTGGCATTTTAATACCAATTTATTAAGTGATGCACTTTTTAAAGAAACGTTTACATTTTGGGGTCTTTACAAACATGGTGGGGGTTTGGTAAAACTCAAATCAAGCAACTATGTCAACAGTATACTCACAATGTCACAAAAGATAGAATTAAATCTATTAAAGTTTTAGAAGATGAATTTTTACATTTCAAGAAGTGGCACAGTCAAGTGGAAATCAAGCACATATTGAAACCTTTTTTTTAAAAAGAAATCTGTGTTGTCTGACATGCAAAGAGTGAAAGCAGAGGGGGCGCTAGTTCGATCACAGTTTAAAGATATAGACCAGATGGATGTGCCTTCAAAATTCTTCTTTAGTCTAGAAAAAAAGAACGGTCAAAAAAGAACGTGTTATACATTCTTTATTTTCTGAGACTGGTTCTCTGATATCAGACCCTATTGAAATTCGGAAAAGAGCAAATGTTTTTTCTGAAAAGCTTTATAGTTGTGAACACAGGGAAGAACAGGTTGTTGAACAGTGTTTCTTTGAGGAACTACCAAAGATCTCTGAGGACTCTAATGCAGCACTCAAGAGGGCTATAAGCCTAGGTGAACTGCATGAAGCTCTCCAAAGTATGGAGAATGGTAAGGCTCCTGGGATAGACGGAATCCCAGTCGAGTTCTACAAAGCCTTTTGGCTTGTGATAGGGGAGGATCTGCTGGCAGTTCTCAGTGACAGTCTAGTCAGAGGACTTCGTTTAACAAAAAGGGACTACATAAAAGAGTTGACACACCGTGGTGTACTGTTTTTAAGATGAGTAATAATATTAGACCAGAGTGGAGAGCACTGTACAAGCCACCGTTAACTAAAAGAGCTGGAGATATACAATGGAGAATTTTGCATGGCATTATTGCTGTTAATGTTTTTATTTCTGTTTGAAATCCAGATGTTAACAATGAGTGTCCTTTTTGTTTTCAGAGAGAGACTGTTTTTCATGCTTTTTTGTATTGTTCATGGCTTTAGCCTTTATTTGATGGTTTGTGAAATCTTTTTAATTGTTTTAATGAGGAGTTTTCTGTGCAATCTTTTATTTTGGGTTTTAAATATGTCCAAAAACAAAAGAATAAGTGTCAATTGCTTAATTTTATTTTGGGTAAAGCCAAAATGGCTTATTACATTTTAAATTGTTAAATTTTTTTCACTAAGCATTGCTTTTCAAAACTGCTTGGTAATTTATATATTTATTTCTAAATAAAGGAACGGCATAAAAAATCGGTGAAAATCGGACAGATAAAGAGTATGTACTTTCGTTCTCTGAACTGCTTTAATCCCCTCAGCCAAAAGGAAGAAAAAAGAAAATTATACACAATTAATGTGATATTAATTTTGTAACTATAAAGAAAAATGTAGGCCTTTAGATTTTCCCTAAAATAAAAAAAAATACGAGCAGGAAAATGAACTTAAACAAGTAATTTTTTATTCTGTACATTGCAGTGTTATCATTACCAAAAGGCTAGTTCAATGCGTCTCTTTGAAGATCTGTCCCTTTAGTTGTGGATTACAGCATCCAATTGACCCAAAATGTGCCAAAATTGTCACAACAATTGGATCTGAAAACTACACTAATACTTTAGTTTACAACACTGTCAAAAGTTACATTTCAGAGAAATATCCATTGTATTACTTATATATATATATATATATGTATGTATGTATGTATGTTCTCAAAAGATAATCAAGTACTGAAAATAGGATGACTTTCTGATGCTGATGCTGGACTAGATGGCAAAAAAAGGTAACTTTTATGGAGACTGTTCAGCTTTTATTGTTCACTCTTTATTAATCCTTTCCTGTGAACTGTTGGATCCTGAAGGATGAAAAATGTGTAGGGATTTAATTTGGCGCTCATCTGCTTGTTGGTATGTATAAAAATAACAATCCATTCCAATTTCTGTTACCGCACCAGTCAGCTGCATTCCTGGTGTTTCTCAAAAAATGTTTTCCTGCTGTGTGTCAGTCCTGTCTTCCTGTGTCTTGTGTTTCCCCTCCTCTCATGCCCATATTTGGTCTTCCTGTTCCTGCCATTATTAGTTGATTAGTCCCCAGCTGTTTGTAATTGTTTATTTGATTTCCTTCTGTTTATTAGCCCTGTGTTTCCCTGTCTCCAGGTTGGCTGTTAATTGTCACTCTGTGTTCTTGGTTCCTGTGTTCCAGCGGCTTGAAGTTTTTGGTTTGGAAAAGTTCCTGGTCTCCTCGTTTCCCTGGCTCCAGAGGATCGTGACACTGTGAAAGAAGAAAGTATGGTCAAAATATTTGGTGTATATACAAATGTTACAATTAATGCCTCAAACATGTAGGCCTAGAGCATTTACAGTACATGACATAACTGATATTTTCTAACAATGAATGCTTTCTATAAATATTATAAAAACATTACTACCATTTTTCATTATAAAATAAGTCAAAATTGTTTGCAACAGAACTTACGAAAATTACACATCGTTTTGCAACAAATAAAATTTTTTGCTACACTCACCACAGTTTAAGCATGCTATTTGTTAAAAACAACAAAAAAAAACATTTAATTTCTCGGTGATCCCACATTTGTCCATTTTAATTTTTGTAGCTATTACAAAAATTCTATACTTCATTGAACTGCCCAATTTCCATTCATCACTTTATTCATTTGCATGCATGAAATGAATGCCAAAATTGACATAACCTCAAAACCGCAAGAATCATAATTTAAGATTACTGAATTTCTGATGTTTGTGTGTTGTAAGGCTTCTGTCATCAGTTGTTGCCTGCCGTCAGTCAAGGCAAGGGAGGCAGAGTCTCTTCAAGTCAAGTCACCTTTATTTATATAGCGCTTTTAACAATACAGATTGTGTCAAAGCACTTAACAGTATCAAATTAGAGGACAGAGTGTCAGTAATGTATAATGATAAGATTAAGACACCCGCTGGTAAAGTTAAAAAGAACAGCTGGACATCAGTTGACAAATAAAATGTTTGTATTGTTACTGTTTATTCTGGAATAAATGTAAAAATACGTAAAAACACTAACTTGATGACATTTATTGGTTTTGATAAACAGAATATTACACAGTGTAAAAATACAAAATATTATTGTATTTGGCCTTTTTAATGTAATGTTTATTTAACCAGGGAAATGTGACAACATATACTCATACACGGATATTTATAGAAAGCATTCATTGTTAGAAAATATCATTTATGTCATAATAAAAAGCAGAAACCTTTGGAAACGTGAAGACATTAAACACACGATTGCGATAATATATGGTTTATTTGTGCTTTTTTTTCAACCATCTCCAGGTAATAAATAAAGTTTATGAAAAATTCAGTGCTACCTGACATAGCATTTATTACAGTACAGAAACTATTCTGTCTTATATGTGATAAAAAATGAAGAAAAAAAAAAGTGTTTGTAGTACATTAACAAATAATTTATTGGTTATTGTCCAACAGTGTATCTGATTTCTAAGCCAATTAAAAGAAACACATAAGAGTTTAAAAAGTTTCCTATATTCTTATAAACAGTAGCCTATGTACAGTATATACATTTGTCCCTCTCACTTCTGAAATGATGGCTACGCACCTGTGTAGGCTATAGCATACACGTGCATATTTACTGTCTATACAGCTAAGCACTTCTTATGTGTTCTTTATGGGGCAAATTCTTATGCAATTTAGCTTACTGGATTCATATTCTGGTCGCATCTGCTTGCTGGTATATAATAATATGCATCATCAAATCTTTTATTTAAAAATAAAACTGTGTAGTTTATAGTACGGCGATAAACGATCGTGACTCCTGACACGAACTCTGGCAGCTGATACATACAAATGTATTATAATAATAAACAATAATAATAATAACACACCTGTGGGAACTTTGCATTATTAAAACACCATCGATCGCCACTATGAACAGTGTAGTTTCAAACAGCACCTGAAACGGCAAGAAAAAAACAGTGGCATCTGCCAAGAACTCTCTCAGGACAACGACCTTTGGCACGAAGGAAGATCACATGTTGCATCTATGCAAGTGAAATATTCCATAGGCAATTTTTTTGTACAAAAAATATTTTTGAACGAATATTTAATAGGAAGTCTACATTACAAAAAATAAAATAAACTATAAATGAATAAAAAGACACTTGCCAAGTCTACTGTAACCACAGCACATGTTGCACAAATGCAGGGCATGAAGACTATAATGGCAATTAAAAGAATCTCATTGACATTAAAGTTTAATTATTGAACCTAATCATAGGAGCGTTTTTAAAAAATGCTCATAAAAATAAATAAAATAAATTTAATCAGACAGATTTAGAAGTTTTTGCATCTGAAATCTTCACTGTGTATCACTGAACTGTAGTTATATTGTATCTGTACTTCATTGTACTGCAGTAATTCTTTGTAAGGGAAAGGCAAATATGTGTGGTTCTGGATCAAAATACAGAAATAATCTTGCATGAGTAATGACATAGCTAAATTTATATTTTAGTTTTTAATTGATGAATAGACGACATTATTTGTATGCCCACAAGATGGACCATTAGCGCATTGCACGTGGAACACGTTGTAAGAAACTGGTACTTATTAAACACGAAATAACTCACTAAAACATTAACATATTTTACAGTAAGTATTACTTGCAGTGACTATAAAGAGCATTAAAGTAAGAATAGCAGTGACAGAATCAACCAGATAATGCAGCAAACACGCATATGGCGCTAGATGCTAGATCTTAATCGCGGCATGAAACAATCTGTAAGTAAGCTCAAGATGCTGTCAACAAACATACAGTGAAGTGAATTAATCTTG
The DNA here is from genome assembly GCF_012432095.1 of Onychostoma macrolepis. NCBI lineage: Eukaryota > Metazoa > Chordata > Actinopteri > Cypriniformes > Cyprinidae > Onychostoma > Onychostoma macrolepis. The sequence goes on from NC_081163.1 coordinate 35,916,218, forward strand.
GAAACACTTAAAATGGAAGCACATATGTTACAGGATACCTTCAGGTGACTCAGGGACAGTTCTAGACAGTTATAGTTCTAGACATTTGGAGGCCCTATAGGCAACATTTATGTGAGACACCTCACATGTATATTTGTACTTGTCCATATTAAATTTGGCCTAAGGTAAATACTAAAAAAAACATATGACTCACAGGTCTTTAAAAACCTCATCATGGATCCTACAACATGTAATGTTTAAAACAAGAAATGCATTGTTACATTGGTTTCTTATATAGGTATATTGTGTCCGAGACTCATTTAGAATTTTTACAATTGACAGAAAGGGTTGCTTCTTTAGTAGCTATTTAAATTGCTTTTTGTTCCTCTGTTGTAAGTCACTTTGGACACAAGTGTCTAAATGCATAAGTGTAAATGTCATGTAAACGTGATTAATGGCTTTACATAAGTAATGGCCTAATCTTACTTTCATACTTTTGCTTATATGGAGCTTGAGTTTCCACCCAAAACCCTCTGGCGTCATGATTCTGACGTTATGGGGAGGAGGAAGCTGAAAGTAAAGCTGTACTTTGTGAGATCTTCTGTAGAAACCTCATACGTGTCTGAGCTGCAAGGATCTGTCAATATGCCACCTCCATATCGTCCATCCATTGAATCTGCCTTGATGAATAATCTGTTTGGTCCAGGAAGTGCATTTGCTATCACTTTCATATTTCTTGTTTTTCAGTACTCATTCAAACTGGACTTTCAATGTCCATGTAATGCTTTTTCCAATGAAGCATTCTGTTTATCATATGCTCTTATTCCATTCTTTGGACTTTTATTAGTACTGACCTTAGCAACTAAAACATGTACAGTAATGTGCGCACGGGGTTCCTGCTCCTCTGCATGCTTTTCATGTGGATGTTTCTGCAGGATTTTCTGTAAACACATAGTGAGAAACTTTGTTCTTTCTTCATTATGGATCGTAACAATTTTTATTGAAGGTGATTTGTGGGTCTGCCTTCAACTAACAAAAGAAAACATCACAAATTGGCATGATCAAACTCCTTGTAAAGAGAAGAACAATCATACTGCTGAGGAATCCATGGATATTAGATTTTATCAGGCAGAATCACAGGTATGTTCAATTTTTTCTTTTTTCAATACATGTTTTTAATATTTAAATTATGACTACCACACTAATGGATTTTTTAATTAATTCTGGTCTAGGTTTCACACTTATTACTCCAGTTAATATAATCAGGTCAATTATTCTTATTAAAGAAAATTTCTCTATTTATAAAGTCTTGACTACAAAATAGCATTTGCACATTTTATTGACCAAAACAAAAGCTTATTTAGTTTTGTGACTTTAATTAAATAGTTGTGCACTGAATATGTTTCATTTGATCACAATAGCAATGCATTTGACAAGAGTATCGCTAATACTCAAAAGTTAATGTACTTCTGGAATTAATACATCTAAAAATCCACTATATGGTGCTTTACAGTTTTGTTTTGTTTTTTCTTTTAGTTTTGGTACTATTTTCACATGTAAGGTGTCTATTTTCAAACCTCTTACTACAAAAGTCAAAACTGATCACACTTATAACATCGCTAGTCATTCTTTCAAAACCTGATCTCATGCTTTCATTACAATTGCACTTATTTTCATCCACACAATCATTGTTTCAAAACATAGATTACTGTAGAGAACATTTGATTTAATCACCGAAACACAACATTGTGATCTTTCAATTTAGTACTTTTAACAATCAGTTCATTCAAGAGCAAACAATGCAAGATACATATTTTCAAATCACCATTGTTGCTGAAATTATTACAGTAATAGAGGCAATAAGTATCATGTTTTTGTATAACTTGTATAACTCACAAAAAAAAAAAACATAATGTTTGTAAACGTATTTACCCAGTGTGTCAGACTATACTGTATCAAAAGGTGCGATGAAGGTATGACATGGCCATATGGTTTTTGTGCTAGAACAGAGTTTACTGTCAGTGCAGTAAATGTCCTCACAGTGCCATGTGACTGAATCTATACTGTAGCTGAACTTTTCAGATGAAAGGTGAGTTACAGTAATGTGCAGTCTCTACCATGGTAATGCTCCTGTATGAAGTATCACATGGCATAATGTAAAATGTTGTATTTGATGCAATCTTTCTCCCTTCTTCTGATACATCTCTGATCAATCTCTGATCAGTTCCTCTCGCTTGTATCCTGCTTTATGTTAACAAATTGTAAAACACAGTTTTACAAATGAGGACATCTTCAAAGGGAGGTTTTTAGTGATTTTGTCAGGTTTTGCTCACTTCTGGGTACCAATTTGTCCCCAAAATATGGTTTTACACACACACACACAGGAATCCCTATCATTATGGTGACATTCCATAGGAGTAATGGGTTTTATACTGTACAAACTATATATTATACAGGTGCATCTAAAAAATTATATTATTGTGAAAAAGTTTTATTTTTTTTGGAACATTTCAAAAAGTGAAACTTTCATATATTCTAGATTCATTACATGTAAAGTAAAACATTTTACTACATTTTACTACATAAACATTTTATTAAATTAATTTTGATGATTTGATTTTACAGCTCATGAAAGTAAAAAATTCAGTTTGTCAAAATATTAGAATATCTCCTAAGATCAATCAAAACAAGAATTTGCAAAACAGAAAAGTTCAAGTTCTTTAAAGTATGTTAATTTCTGCGTTCAATACTTGTTCAGTGCTTGTTTAGCACAAATGACAGCATCAGTGAGGTGTGGCATGGAAGCGATCAGCCTGTGGCACTGCTGAGGCACTATAGCTCGGATCGACTGTTTCTCATCTTTCTCTCGAAAATATCCCATAGATTCCATATGGGGATCAGGTCAGGCATGTTGTGCTGGCCAATCAAGCACAGTAATATCATGCTCAGCAAACCACCTGGAAGTGGTTTTGTCACTGACTTTGGACTTTTTATATACTGCTTAATACAGGGCCATCTGTTCAAGAATAAAGTTCAACATAAACATATACTATTTAAATACCAATAAAGTGGAGGTATCAGTGTTTTTTTATTAAATGTGACTCAATATAACATTGCGACTATACGGTAAAAAAGCTTTTACTGTTCTAAAAATAGATTTGTAAGCAGTATTTTTTATTATTATTATGCAAAAATTATACAAAGGTTTGCACAAGCTCACAAGTACAAAAACAAATAAACATTCATAAGAATATGTAAAGTGAAACAATTCATGCCAGGGGTAAAATTACAACAATTTAAAGTAACAAAAAGCATCATAGGTCTTTCTTGCTTTTTTGTTTTTAATTTTATCTAATGTAGTACCATATTATTTAATCTCTTATAAAATGTTCAAAGTTTGGCTTAGATTTAGTCCATTTTATTTTATTTTTTTCACATGAATGTGATATTTTCCAAGTAAAATAAGATTTATGAGCAGTATTGGATTTGAAGATGTTAGAAACACATGTCATTGTTGTCATGTGGTGAATTTGGCCAATCGTGAAACAGCCGTGTGGTCATCTATGGCGTTCTGATAGGTTCTTTATTATTACGCTGCAACATGCACTAGTCTCACTGAACATCTCACTGACGTCTTATTTTTATTTTTTATTTTTCCCCTATATAATCCATTAAATTTAAGACGCAGACGAGGCGTAGACGTCACGTAAGTCACGTGTATGACGAGTGGTATGTGACATGGATTACCTATGGCGTTCTGATAGGTTCTTTATTATTACGCTGTAACATGCACTCGTCTCACTGAACGTCTCAGTGACGTCTTATTTTAATTTTTTTATTTTTCCCCTATTTAATCCATTGAATTTAAGACGCAGACGAGGCGCAGACGAGGCGTAGACATCATGTAGATGTCACGTAAGTCACGTGTGGCAGTGAAGTGTGGAGCCAGAAGTCACGCGTGATTCACGTGTGGCTGTGAAGTTATTTTTTATTTTTTTCGCTAACACGTACCATAACACGCTGCTCACACGGCTCAGTGCAGTGTGTGAACGAATGCACTATGGCGTTCGGCCGGGTCCATTAATATTACGCTGTTACTTGCACTCATCTCACTGAACGTGACGTCTGCGTCTGCCACATTACAGTTCTGCTGTCTGAACGTGATGTCTGCGTCTGCTGCAAGTGTTTCCAGCACTTTCCATACACTTATTCATGCTTTATTATTCATATTCATTCTCTTTTATTGTTTTACTCCTCCTCAATTTTGTATAGTTAGCTATTAAGTGCTATTTACCTTTCTTATGTATGCTATAGCTTATTCCAAATTGTAAATACTAATTTGTACAAATTATATTAACATTTCTGTATGCCATTGTACAAAAAGACATCAAATAAAGATACATTAAAATAATAAATATCTTGGAGTGGCAAAGAGTTTCAGACTTTCTGTTTATTTTTTTTCATTTTTTATTTTTTTAATTACTTAAAGCTCTGAAACAAAGGACGGCTTACATTGTTTTTTTGGGGGTTTTTTGGGTTTTTTACCATTTACATGTATGAATATGATATTTTATCCAAAAATAAAACAAAGTTGACAACATTTAAAAAAGAGAATTTAAATCACATTAAAGAAAATATATCCTGCAAAACAAATGGAGGAATTGTTTACATTTTTACTGATAACCAACTATGAATATCAAACCAGAATTTAGAAGTAACATCTCAGTAAAAAAATAGATGATCAAGTGTTTCAGAAAAAGAATAATAATAATAAAAAAAAACACATGGATCCACTTAAAATGTAAATATTTTCTGTATAAAATCACTAACAGGGTAAATCCTAAACATAATTCTGTAATGTGTCTCCTTAACCTTTGGAGCAACTGTAAGATAAAAGGTAAAATATTTATCTCCTACTGAGAGTTCAACATCAGTAGTATTGGGATGCCACGGAATGTCAACGATTTTGATTGATGACCGTCAGCTGTTGACCTTTGACCTTAGGGATTAACTTTATGACCTTTTAATGAATGCAGCTGTGTTATGACATGTGTTATGACAGGTGTTATGACACGTGTTTGTAATATATCATATTTATCTATCCTCATCTGTGAAATAAGAGAGTGGTTACATTGTTTGTTAATGCGTGGCAGCTGTTTGTGATATAGCATGCCGGACCTCCGATTCGTAACGCGACATGTGTTTGTAATGCCTCATCTTTATGTGTCCTCAAATAAGAGAGTGGTTACATTGTTCGTCAATGCGCAGCTGTTTGTGGTATAGACCTCCGGTTCGTAACGCAACATCTGTTTAAATCGGACTGATGGGACAGCAGGTGCTCTTATGTGGTGTCACGCCGTCCCATAGGTTTCGGTCAGCCTGCATGGATGTGAGAAAGAGATATTGGTTTAAGGACAATTTGAAAAATAAGTAAAAGAAAAACAATTTTAAGAGATAGTTCTTAAAATTCAATGTGATTTATTGTTATGGACAGTGCTGACAATACATTTTAGATGTCTAAAATAAAATTACATCACTAAAGGGGTCAATAATTGAGTAATAATGAGAGGAAAATAACTCTCTCACACACACACACACACACACATTCTATTGGTTGTATTCTCAGCAATATAATGAAATAAAGAATTAAAAACTTAGCTTAAGGAATAAAATAAATATTGCAATAAAAAACTTTGAGTACAATGAAAATGACTTACATTTTCAGGGAGGTTGAGAAATTACGTCTTTACACATTGACAGCAGATCCTCAAATAAAAGGCTTGCAGATTGAAGCTGAATTAGAGTGCAGAGAACTTCCCCATCGTTCAGTGAAATGAGAGTCAGGGGAGGGGGAAGTGGACCAGCCGTCACACACACACACACACACACACGCTCAGGCAAACTATACCAGACTATAGGAACCAAGAGTCAAATATGGAAAATATCGAGTAACGTTGGGGATAAAAAATATTTGAAAAACATCACCGGTCATCTGGCAGCTGCTTAGCTTACTCCTTGATTAATTATAGAGGTTCAAACACTTACACTAGTTTTAGGCGACGCTAAAAATATAAAATGTACATTTTTCCAGGAGCGGGAAAAGAGATTGTCGTGTTAGGGTTAGGATCAATTATAAATTTATAGATTATAAACACCAAATGGCAAAAATAAAATAAAAAATTAAATATATATATATATATATATATATATATATATATATATATACTAGTGCTGGGTAACGATTAATCGTGATTAATCGCATCCAAAATAAAAGTTTTTGTGTGCATAATATATGTGTGTGTATTGTGTGTATTTATTATGTATATATGAATACACACCCATGTATGTATATATTTAAGAAAAATGTGTTATGTTTATATATTAAATATATTTATATATCATATAAATTATATTAATAAATATATACATGTAAATACATGTAAATCTTTTCAAAATATATACTGTATGTGTGTGTCTTTATATACACATAATAAATATACACAGTACACACAGATATATTATATAAACAAAAACTTTTATTTTGGATGCGATTAATCGCGATTAATCGTTGCCCAGCACTAATATATATATATATTAGCAGGCCAAAGGATAAGGGCTATTGTCCCGGACATGTCTGGACTTAGATGTAGTGTAGGCCATAGATGTAGTGATTTTAATTCTCCATCATTACCTACAGTAAACCTATCCATCACAGTAAACTTTCTACATTTATTTTTCATTAAAATTTTCAAAAACATAATTTTGTATAATTTATCATTTAAAAAGTTGTTATGCTCATGGAGACAAATTTTGCAGAGGTCAATCATTTGGACTATTACTGCACATATGGTTTGGGGGACACTCCATACAGACGTAATTAATGTTTTGTTTTTTACTTTACAGATTCTAAACCTACCCATCACGCAAATATTTCTGCACACGGTTCCATTTTTTATATAATTTTGTTTGTAAGCGATCTTAATTATGAGGACTCAAGAAATTTCATCATAAACCACATTTGCAATGTTATATCAGTCTAATACCCATGTTATTATACAAATTTGTGTTCTGAGAAATCATATAAACAAATACACACATACATACACATTTCAAGCTAAAAAGAGACTTCTCTCTATTTTAAAGAATATGGAAATAAATAAAATATAGATTTATATATGACATCATAGTAACAAACATGTTACTCGAGCAAAGCAAGCCATTTATCATACATTTTAAACAAACATTTTAGTTTTTCACTAACCACACATAAACGTTGTTTTCTCAATAACAAAAACACAAACATGTAGATTCATGCTGCTCACATATTATTGTAGCCCAGTTTGTGACAAATACAGTATAATCAGACTTTAGCCATTATTATATTTTTAAGATACTGAAAAACACAAATGTCAGGGTATGTCAAATCTTCTCCAATTCCCCAAAGACCCCCATTTTAAATAAAACATTGTTTAGTATATTTGTAAATATTTTAATTATGACTCAAGAAATATCCTCATAAACTGCATTTATGTAATTATAGCAGTGTAAAACACATGTAATCATACAATTGTCTTGATAAATCATATAAACAAGTACAGACACAGCACACACACACACACACACACACACACCGACACCATTCAGAAAGGTCAACAGTCTAGGTCTGCACTGAGCGCTAAAAGCTAGTTTTCCAACTTTTTCAAGTGTTCCATCTCCCCAAAATCATATATTGTCCATTTTATACTTTTTAATGTAGCTTGAACATTTGAATAAAAGGTTGACAAATGTATCTTCATAACCGTTGTGTTTTGACACAATGTCATCAACCGATTCTCTTTAATTTATAAGATTTACTTTTATTATTTCTACAAAGGTTCATGCTACAGTACTTTTATCAGTCTAATAAATATGCGGTCGATACATGATGAAACAATAATCGTGGTACCAAATAAGTTTTACACAATGTTTTTAAGAAAGGGATGTTTTAAAATACAACTAAACCAGACAACGGATTAGTTTTTTCTTTTTTACAAACCTACGTTTCAAGTAATTTGCCCCTGAGGTGTTTCACATCCAAGCGGAATAGCTCTTATTTTCTAAGTTCCAATACAGGGCTCCAGATGCAGCTTCTTAACCGAACAAAGAAAACATATTTTTTCACATTCATTCAACATATTTTTTATATTTTGCACAAGTACAATGGGTTCATGCCTTTTATTTATTTATTTATTATTTTTTATTTATTTATTTATTTTTTTAAAGGCTTGTCTGATGCTTTAGATGCATCAGAATGTGGATTTTTTTCAGTATCCAACATGAAATTAAAGAGTTGTATCAGTTGTTTCAGCTGTTTATTACCATTTTCTTAGGTTATTATTATTATTATTATTTTATTCGCATATAGAATAGGTGTAGAATAACCTTATAGTCCATGCTTTTCCCCTTTACAGACCCCCATGCACAATTGTAAATTCAAGAGGCCTAGTTAGCACCATTTAATAAAAGCGCCACAATGCATTCAGAATACAGAAAACCCCCTCTCGATCTATTATGACCGGCGTTTTACTTAGTCAAATGATCAGGATTACGGATGATACTGTACACATTTTCTTTGTTGGACCGTTTATGTCACTACTTTGACTGCAGGCGAGGCCTTCTCTCTCTCTGAGAGCCATCAGCATTCACTGTTTATATAAATAAATGAAAATTTCTCGAGAGTGTTTGACTAAGTCGTTATTTCTTTTTTTGGACGATTATTCTTCTATTTGATGTGAGACCCCATTAAGTATCGACACAAAAATTATGGCGTGCTGTTTTACACTTACAACTGAATTGACATATCTTACCATTGTGCTCAAAGCTACACATTCAGTAAAGTTTGAGGTCTTGAAAAGGCTACAGACACAAAATATCAAGGCATTTTTTTTTAGTGCTCTCCATGTAACTCACAAGTACATATCATATGAATACAGAAAAACCCACTCGTGATCATTTGGGTATATTTTTAAAAGCGTTGTTTTAAATAACTTTTTCCTTATGGCACTAGATTTAGACCTCTTGTTCAGATGTGCACATTTTATTCATCGTACTCGTTTCAACATTTCCGCTCGACATTAAAGCGTAGGTAATGTGATCACAATTAAGAAACATAACATTACACTACATGCCTTTGAAAAGGCTATAGACATAGTCGTTTATACAGGAAATATGTTTGCGCAACAGAAATATGTATCAGTATAACAAATACCTAATACTGAAATCCTCGCTTCTAAATTTGCTAAAGTTGTAATGCTGATTTTGATGGCCTACCCGCTAGCTGATACCGCTCTATACTTTTTCATTGTTTTTAGATGAAGACTATTCTCAGAATCTAGTCAATCATGTCGCGAGTGTTCGCTGGAAAATATGAACAAATACATTATAAGAAAATAAAAGGAAAGTCCTTCTACAAGAGATTGTTTAAACCGAGATTGTGATGTACTGTAGAGCATCTTTCTGGTCTGGCTACGAAGAGGCCGCAAGACACAAGGCCTCGACATGAAGAGCGAGTCTCTATTACAACTATTACGTATAAAATGACGCATGGATGACGTCATGGATGCGCTATTTGCTTTGTACGCGTCTCTAAACATGACTTTAATAAATAAATCACAGATGTCAAGTAGTTAATTTAAGCGAGAGGAGGGATGATTTTGACCATTTTAGTCGGTCATTGAGTTTTAGGTCTGATCCAAGAAACAGCAGTACAACTGCAACTGCGCGTTGTCATGTTTGTCTTAATAACCTGTTCTTTTTTAAGAAAACATGAGAAGCAATTTTTAACATCTCTTCATTTTTCACAATTGTAAATGTTTGTTTAGCTTAAATATTAGTTTAAGTCGGTTACATAGGTGTCAGGCATGAAGCTTATATTTATTTTTTAAAGTCTCGGTTGGTTGGGTGAAAACTTGACAGTAAAAGTGTCAGGGACGAGAGTGTTACTCAAACAGTCCGCCGTGTTATCTTTTAATAATTCTATTTTATCGCATGTTACTAAGACAAATTCTGTAACACTGATCATAAACATGTTGAAATGAATATAAACGTGCAAATCTATAATATAGCCTAACGATACAACAGACCGATCCCTGCTAAGTATGCCTAAAATTGCTTTTTCATCGCCTTACACTACAAAACCGGAACAATTTTATGTTTCCACGACTTGGATCATTTTTTTCTGTTTGAATTCGTTTAGGCCAGTTTCACCATTCTTATCTCATTTTCCCATCTAATTGTAATTGCTAGGCCTCGCGGTTTGTTTCCTAGTTTTTTACAGTCATGTTAACGAGCTCTTTGTTCGTATGCAGCTGTATTTCTGTGAATTTGCTTGATTTAATAAAATATGCTTTAAACCTCGTCTTCATTCGAGACATGTCCGTTATATTATTACATTATCCTAGTTTATATCAGATATAAGATACAAGATCATTTCTTAATAATTCTTTTCCGTTTTCTTTTTATTCAATTGACTAAAAAATAAAAAACCTTCTCAGAGGTTCTCACAAACTACTTGAGTTTACTCTTGCACAGTTTGGAAGAACAACCAGTGATAATGCACGATAAAACAGTTAAAGTGCACGTTTTATGACTGTTGAAGGCGCCACGTCCTTGGTTGTTTCACACCTACAGGCCCTACCTACATTCAGAATTTGGTATTTAAATAAGGTTTAGCGGCCACATAGTAAACCGGAGAAGACATTGCAGTCTCCTGTTACAATGGCTGCTGCTGTTCCAAACAGTCCTGAAACATCTAGAAGAATGATGTGTGTAACACCGCCAAGACGTTCTGTTGAAATGAGAGAGGAGCTGACTTTAGCGCCAAGGAAAAATCAAGGGAAGAGCCTAAGAAAGGTTCTCATTGAAGATGAAGATATTGTGAAACAAGATTTCACTGTGTCTTGTGATCGTGTGGGGAGATTTGTGTTTGACAAAGAGTTGCAGATTGTGAAACTCTACGTTTTGGAATCTTACGATGAATATACACCCGAATGCTCCTACCTGCTTTTGACCGCCATAGACTGGACATACTTATACAATCAAATTTGGAGAAACTTTATTTTGGATGAAAAAATTTGGTACAATTTCCAATGGGATGGTACAATGCCTGGCATGAGGTATAATGCGAGCAAGCCGCCAGACTACATATCCATATCATCCTGTTGGAACAAAACGCTTCATGACCAAAATGATCTTATGCTGGTAAAGAAACATCGGGAGGACTCAGAAACAAACTTTTTGTCTAAAAGCAGCGATGAGTCTGACTCTGATGAGAATGATCGAGACTGGCCTCTTCCTGAGGTCAACCCTTTTGAATGCTGCAAAAAGAGTCTATATTTCGAGCAAAGCGACGTGCCTGTGTTAAACACCATTTTTTCAAAGTTTAATAATTGGCCATTGGGTTAAGTTTTCCCAAGCCACAATACAATACCAACAGAAATCCTAAAAAATGACCGAGTTATCTCATAATCTTTAATCAAATTATCTTTCATCAATCAAAATATTGTGAGGTTTCGCATGTCAAAGCAAATAATAATTAAATAATAATTTAGACATATTTTTTAGACATTTATTTTTATTACACTATTTGTAAAAGTATAAAATGCAAGTGATCTATTCTGTAAGGCAAGAGTACAGTCATTCCCTGCATTAATGAGAAATTTGATGTATAAATGTATTTGTCGGCTGGATGACTCACATAATAATATTATAATGTTGTTGTCATCCTAGGCTTATTAATGTGCGATATCAGTTCTCTATGAGGACGTATTGGTATAACTGTCTTTTTTTAATGTGTATTGTTTTGGGTTGTATTGTGTGTTTCTTGCTAATGGACCTTGAGTCTGGAAATAAAGTTGAAATAAATATAAAGGTAACATAAAACGTCTATAACATATAAATAACAAATGTCTCCGAAAGGAATCTTTTAGTGAAGTTTGTGTTGCTTATAGGTATATTCATGTCGTATTTTTTTCGTTTTTATGAAATCCTTTTTGATTTTTTTTTTTTTACATTTGGGGTTTATTGTCACATCAGTACATCAGTGATGGCCAACCCGTTGATCGCAATCATCTATTAGATCTCAGACTGTTGCTGTGAAATAATAATTAAAAAAAATAGACAAATACATAGAAAAATACATTATATCTAATGTTCAGTTTTTCAAGCGCCTCTCTTCTTTGCTTTATTTTATGTTTAAAACATAATATTAAGATTCTTTGAAGAATAAAAGGACAGCACTTATTCATTTTCCTTTCGTTTAAAAAAAAATAGCCTACTTTTATTTAGCAATAATGTTAAATTGATACGATTTCTATATTTTTAATAATAATAATAATAATTTTGTCAATAAATCCTGTAAAAATATCACAGAAAAACATTAACCCTCTGGGGTCTGAGGGGGCCCTGACATTTGTGCTTTTTTCAGTTGCTTATAAACATTTTAATGGCTAAAGTCTAAAAACACTGTATTCAGCACAAACTGGGCTACAATAATATGTGAGCAGCTTGTACGTACGTGATTGTGTTTTTGAGAAAACAACGTTTATGCGTGGTTAGAAAAAAACTAAAATTTTAAAGTAACTGAAATAAGGCCATAAAACACATACAGAACATTTGTTCACAAGACTTTTGAGAACTGGATCTTGTAGCCTAGAATATTTGCTTCAAAATGATCTGAAAATAATCTAACTCACTCATTCAGAGAAAACAATATATTGATTAAAATTTTCTAAGTCACTTTTTGAGTAGAAAGGGTCTATGCGAGAGGGCGTGAACTATCCTGGATAATGCGGTGACTCACACCTGAGAAGACAAAGGCCCGCATAATGAGCTCCATAATGAGCCATTGAGTCAGGTATGTGACAGAGGGAATTGCTACAAGAAAGAATGTGAGGAAAAAAGAAATGTGTATACATATAACTATCACATAAAATAACTTGAGATTCACTTGCGAGTGCAGTTAAACAGTTTATTAGGAACAAACAAACAAATAAACAACAGAAGAGTCAAGACATCGTGGGTGCAATATCCAAAACAGTGGCAGGAAACTGGAACCCAGGAAAACGGGAGACAGCAGAAACTGCATGAGAAAACACAAAACAGACGTGAGCAACACAATGAACGGAAAAGGACAAAGCAAACATGGTGACAATACATAGACTACCAGTCAAATTATTTAAACAGTAAGATTTGTAATGGGTTTTTTTTAAAGAAGTGTCTTCAGCTCATTTATTTGATCCAAAGTACAGCAAAAACAGTACATTATATTTATTACAATATATAGGCCTGCATATTGTTACTATTCAAAATAAATAAAGCACCCCCCCCCCACACCCACACACTAAAATTCATGAATAAATTAGTGAGCATGTTGATAGGCTTATCAGGAGCAACTATATTATTACATTAGCAATCACCAATATTGCTCACATGATTTTATAACATAGATGCAAACATGTTTTGCATGTATTATCATACAATACAAAAACAACATTTTATAACTGAGAAACTAAATTATTATTGTTAAGCTTATTATAAACATGTTTGAGCAGGTATTTGCAAACTTCATTAGGCTACTTCACAGTAAAGATTGGTCTAAACTTTCTTAGACATTACTTTTATATCATTGTTTATAGAACATAACTATCCTCACGTCGTGCAACATTTAAATGCAATGACAGTTTGCATTCAAATGAATCATTTCAAAATGTTGCACTCGATTTCACACATTTTATTCTGGAGTTATATTTTGGGAAAAGTTCAACTAGTAAATGTGTTCAACTTTGTCACAACAACACATTAAAGAAATGCCAATAAGAAACATTACTTACTCTGTATAAAATATCTCCTCCTCCGCCGGCTCCAGCTGCGCTCGCGTTCTGTTTGTGAGGTAAACAAAGCTTTTTCCTTTCAGCGCGTTTCTGAGGTAAATACAAGGCTTATTCCTCACAGCGTGTTCTTCCAAAACTGAAAAGCATCCGAGATGAACGCGTTGCTGCTTTGTTTACAGTGGTGTGGGTGTTTACATGCCGCATGGCTCGCGTGGAGATTTGTAATAACAATAGCGCGAACAGCGTGTGGGCGTGACCTAATTAGAGATAATCAGACCAGACGGAAAAACTGGACCTGCCGTTAGTTTCATACGGATTACTTTATCACAGAATATTTGTTTTCGGTAAGACTTACTTCATTTAACAGTAGACATGTCAAGCTTTCTATAGATATATTTCTCATGTCTCTGTGTGAAGTATTTGCTGAGTTTCAAAAAGCAGTTCGTGGAGAGAGTGAAGACTGAGAACGCACCCTGTTTGTTTTCTTTATTCTTCAAAAGCACAAAGTTTAGTTGTTATTATGAGTGTATACAAATAAAAGTAGACCCCTTACAGATTCGAATGGTGTACTGCTCTTATCTGTACGATCAAAAATGGCAGAGTAATTCAAGCTCATTTCGGCCTTATCAGGAAAATCTGCCTCAAAACGCATATCCGTGTTTGTCGACCCCAGAGGTAACCCAACTATGATGACGTCCACTGCTGAGAAACCCGGAAATGTAAAAAAGGTCCATTAGGGAAGCACCGAAATTTTGGTGAAAATGATTCTGAGTTTATTACATTTGGTGGTGGGGGTGTTTGACACTTGTCAAACATTATAGGCATTTTACTTGGCAATGCAGACATCTACTGAGAAGACATATTTGGATAATTTAACATTTAATTTAAAATCTCAATGAGACATAAACGTTCTTAACCCTGAAGTATTGGGAAAAAAAGTGCAAAAATTATACTTTCAGGGGTACAACAGCTTGTCGCTAAGGTAGTACCCACAAAGGGGCACTTTTGTACCTTCTTTATCACTAAAGCGTGCATAATACCTTAGAGTAGTATTATGTTCCCTTAAGGTAGTAATATGTTCTCTTAGTTTACTATTGACTGTAATCTTCATACCCATATTACCTTTAAAATATTCATTTTAAATCTTTGTTGCTAAAAATGTAATACTGCACTGAAGAAGTACTGAAGATTTATGTTGATATTGTTTGTTTCCTAGGTAATCGGCTTGATACTCCTCTTTATTACACCACTGATTTGGATGGTATGTTCCATGATTTATCAGTATTACATCACACCATACAAATCTTTATTTGAAGATGTATATGAAGAAGAGACAATGAAGTGTGCAGAGATGGAAATGCGAGAGAGGATAAAAATAAAAAATACAAAAAAATTTAGAAGTATTTTAAATAATAGAAGCAATTGTGTTGATGCCTGGAAGACACTGTCTAAAGAATTGATAAATGTAATCATTGAGAAAGATCCTGCAACGCTGAATCAACCCACAGACACTCTAGACCAAAACCTGATATCCTCAACCAAACCAGAATCTTCCTCAGCGAAATCAGAATCTTCCTCAACCAAACCAGAATCTTCCTCAGCCAAATCAGAATCTTCCTCAACAAACCCAGAATCTTCCTCAACCAACCCAGAATCTTCCTCAACCAAACCAGAATATTCCTCAACCAAACCAGAATCTTCCTCAACCAACCCAGAATCTTCCTCAGCCAAACCAGAATCTTCCTCAACCAAACCAGAATCTTCCTCAGTCAAACCAGAATCTTCCTCAACCAAACCAGAATATTCTTCAGCCAAACCAGAATCTTCCTCAACCAACCCAGAATCTTCCTCAGCCAAACCAGAATCTTCCTCAACCAAACCAGAATCTTCCTCAACCAAACCAGAATCTTCCTCAGTCAAACCAGAATCTTCCTCAACCAAACCAGAATATTCCACAGGCAAACCAGAATCTCCATCAAACAAAACAGAATCATCCTCAGCCAAACCAGAATCTTCCTCAACCAAACCAGAATCTTCCTCAACAAAACCAGAATATTCCTCAGCCAAACCAGAATATCCATCAAACAAAACAGAATCCTCATTAGCCAAATCAGAATCTTCTTCAGCCAAACCAGAATCTTCTTCAGCCAACCCAGAATCTTCCTCAACCAACCCAGAATCTTCCTCAACCAAACCAGAATATTCCTCAGCCAAACCAGAATCTTCCTCAACCAACCCAGAATCTTCCTCAGCCAGACCAGAATCTTCCTCAGCCAAACCAGAATCCTCCTCAACCAAACCAGAATATTCCTCAGCCAAATCAGAATCTCCATCAAACAAAACAGAATCCTCATTAGCCAAATCAGAGTCTTCCTCAGCCAAACCAGAATCTCCATCAAACAAAACAGAATCGTCCTCAGCCAAACCAGAATCTTCCTCAACCAAACCAGAATCTTCCTCAGCCAAACCAGAATCTTCCTCAACCAAACCAGAATATTCCTTAGCCAAACCAGAATCTTCCTCAGCCAAACCAGAATCTTTATATATATCTTCATTTTATTTGAAGATAAATATGAACAAGAGACAATGAAGTGTGCAGAGATGGAAATGCGAGAGAGGATAAAAAAAAAAAAAAAAATAAAAATGTAGAAGTATTTTAAATAATAGAGGCAATTGTGGTGATGCCTGGAAGACACTGTCTAAAGAATTGATAAATGTAATCACTTAGGAAGATCCTGCAACGCTGAATCAACCCACAGACACTCTAAACCAAAACCTGATATCCTCAACCAAACCAGAATCTTCCTCAAACAAATCTCCATCAAACAAAACAGAATCCTCATTAGCCAAATCAGAATCCTCATTAGCCAAATCAGAATCTTCTTCAGCCAAACCAGAATCTCCATCAAACAAAACAGAATCCTCATTAGCCAAATCAGAATCCTCATTAGCCAAATCAGAATCTTCTTCAGCCAAACCAGAATCTCCATCAAACAAAACACAATCCTCATTAGCCAAATCAGAATCTTCTTCAGCCAAACCAGAATCTTCCTCAGCCAAACCAGAATCTCCATCGAACAAAACAAAATCTTCTTCAGCCAAACCAGAATCTTCCTCAAACAAACCAGAATATTCCTCAGCCAACCCAGAATCTTCCTCAACCAAACCAGAATATTCCTCAGCCAACCAAGAATCTCCATCAAACAAAACAGAATCCTCATTAGCCAAACCAGAATCTTCTTCAGCCAAACCAGAATCTCCATCAAACAAAACAGAATCCTCATTAGCCAAATCAGAATTTTCTTCAGCCAAACCAGAATCTTCTTCAGCCAAACCAGAATCTTCCTCAACTAAACCAGAATCTTCCTCAAACAAATCTCCATCAAACAAAACAGAATCCTCATTAGCCAAATCAGAATCTTCTTCAGCCAAACCAGAATCTTCCTCAGCCAAACTAGAATCTCCATCAAACAAAACAGAATCCTCATTAACCAAACCAGAATCTTCCTCAGCCAAACCAGAATCTCCATCAAACAAAACAGAATCGTCCTCAGCCAAACCAGAATCTCCATCAAACAAAACAGAATCGTCCTCAGCCAAACCAGAATCTTCCTCAACCAAACCAGAATCTTCCTCAGCCAAACCAGAATCTTCCTCAACCAAACCAGAATATTCCTCAGCCAAACCAGAATCTCCATCAAACAAAACAGAATCGTCCTCAGCCAAACCAGAATCTTCCTCAACCAAACCAGAATCTTCCTTTGCCAAACCAGAATCTTCCTTAGCCAAACCAGAATCTCCATCAAACAAAACAGAATCCTCATTAGCCAAATCCAGAATCTTCTTCAGCCAAACCAGAATCTTCCTCAACTAAACCAGAATCTTCCTCAAACAAATCTCCATCAAACAAAACAGAATCCTCATTAGCCAAATCAGAATCCTCATTAGCCAAATAAGAATCCTCAGTAGCCAAATCAGAATCTTCCTCAGCCAAACCAGAATCTCCATCAAACAAAACAGAATCCTCATTAGCCAAATCAGAATCTTCTTCAGCCAAACCAGAATCTTCCTCAACCAAACCAGAATATTCCTCAGCCAAACCAGAATCTCCATCAAACAAAACAGAATCCTCATTAGCCAAATCAGAATCTTCTTCAGCCAAACCATAATCTTCCTCAACCAAACCAGAATATTCCTCAGCCAAACCAGAATCTCCATCAAACAAAACAGAATCCTCATTAGCCAAATCAGAATCTTCTTCAGCCAAACCAGAATCTCCATCAAACAAAACAGAATCTTCTTCAGCCAAACCAGAATCTTCCACAACCAAACCAGAATCTTCCTCAGCCAAACCAGAATTTCCATCAAACAAAACAGAATCGTCCTCAGCCAAACCAGAATCTTCCTCAACCAAACCAGAATCTTCCTCAGCCAAACCAGAATCTTCCTCAACCAAACCAGAATATTCCTCAGCCAAACCAGAATCTCCATCAAACAAAACAGAATCCTCATTAGCCAAATCAGAATCTTCTTCAGCCAAACCAGAATCTTCTTCAGCCAAACCAGAATCTTCCTCAGCCAAACCAGAATCTCCATCAAACAAAACAGAATCGTCCTCAGCCAAACCAGAATCTTCCTCAACCAAACCAGAATCTTCCTTTGCCAAACCAGAATCTTCCTCAGCCAAACCAGAATCTCCATCAAACAAAACAGAATCCTCATTAGCCAAATCAGAATTTTCTTCAGCCAAACCAGAATCTTCCTCAACTAAACCAGAATCTTCCTCAAACAAATCTCCATCAAACAAAACAGAATCCTCATTAGCCAAATCAGAATCCTCATTAGCCAAATAAGAATCCTCAGTAGCCAAATCAGAATCTTCCTCAGCCAAACCAGAATCTCCATCAAACAAAACAGAATCCTCATTAGCCAAATCAGAATCTTCTTCAGCCAAACCAGAATCTTCCTCAACCAAACCAGAATATTCCTCAGCCAAACCAGAATCTCCATCAAACAAAACAGAATCCTCATTAGCCAAATCAGAATCTTCTTCAGCCAAACCAGAATCTTCCTCAACCAAACCAGAATATTCCTCAGCCAAACCAGAATCTCCATCAAACAAAACAGAATCCTCATTAGCCAAATCAGAATCTTCTTCAGCCAAACCAGAATCTTCTTCCGCCAAACCAGAATCTTCCTCAACCAAACCAGAATCTTCCTCAAACAAATCTCCATCAAACAAAACAGAATCCTCATTAGCCAAATCAGAATCTTCTTCAGCCAAACCAGAATCTTCCTCAGCCAAACTAGAATCTCCATCAAACAAAACAGAATCCTCATTAACCAAACCAGAATCTTCCTCAGCCAAACCAGAATCTCCATCGAACAAACCAGAATCTTCTTCAGCCAAACCAGAATCTCCATCAAACAAAACAGAATCGTCCTCAGCCAAACCAGAATCTTCCTCAACCAAACCAGAATCTTCCTCAGCCAAACCAGAATCTTCCTCAACCAAACCAGAATATTCCTCAGCCAAACCAGAATCTCCATCAAACAAAACAGAATCCTCATTAGCCAAATCAGAATCTTCTTCAGCCAAACCAGAATCTTCTTCAGCCAAACCAGAATCTTCCTCAAACAAACCAGAATCTCCATCAAACAAAACAGAATCCTCATTAGCCAAATCAGAATCTTCTTCAGCCAAACCAGAATCTTCTCAACCAAACCAGAATCTCCATCAACAAACCAGAATATTCCTCAGCCAAACCAGAATCTCCATCAAACAAAACAGAATCCTCATTAGCCAAATCAGAATCTTCTTCAGCCAAACCAGAATCTTCCTCAACCAAACCAGAATATTCCTCAGCCAAACCAGAATCTCCATCAAACAAAACAGAATCCTCATTAGCCAAATCAGAATCTTCTTCAGCCAAACCAGAATCTTCCATCAAACAAAACAGAATCTTCCTCAGCCAAACCAGAATCTCCATCAAACAAAACAGAATCCTCATTAGCCAAATCAGAATCTTCTTCAGCCAAACCAGAATCTCCATCAAACAAAACAGAATCTTCTTCAGCCAAACCAGAATCTTCCATCAACAAACCAGAATCTTCCTCAGCCAAACCAGAATCTTCCACAACCAAACCAGAATCTTCCTCAGCCAAACCAGAATCTCCATCAAACAAAACAGAATCCTCATTAGCCAAATCAGAATTTTCTTCAGCCAAACCAGAATCTTCCTCAACTAAACCAGAATCTTCCTCAAACCAGAATCTCCATCAAACAAAACAGAATCCTCATTAGCCAAATCAGAATTTTCTTCAGCCAAACCAGAATCTTCCTCAACTAAACCAGAATCTTCCTCAAACAAATCTCCATCAAACAAAACAGAATCCTCATTAGCCAAATCAGAATCTTCTTCAGCCAAACCAGAATCTTCCTCAACCAAACCAGAATATTCCTCAGCCAAAACAGAATCTCCATCAAACAAAACAGAATCCTCATTAGCCAAACCAGAATCTTCTTCAGCCAAACCAGAATCTTCCTCAACCAAACCAGAATCTTCCTTTGCCAAACCAGAATCTTCCTCAGCCAAACCAGAATCTCCATCAAACAAAACAGAATCCTCATTAGCCAAATCAGAATCTTCTTCAGCCAAACCAGAATCTTCTTCCGCCAAACCAGAATCTTCCTCAACCAAACCAGAATCTTCCTCAAACAAATCTCCATCAAACAAAACAGAATCCTCATTAGCCAAATCAGAATCTTCTTCAGCCAAACCAGAATCTTCCTCAGCCAAACTAGAATCTCCATCAAACAAAACAGAATCCTCATTAACCAAACCAGAATCTTCCTCAGCCAAACCAGAATCTCCATCGAACAAACCAGAATCTTCTTCAGCCAAACCAGAATCTCCATCAAACAAAACAGAATCGTCCTCAGCCAAACCAGAATCTTCCTCAACCAAACCAGAATCTTCCTCAGCCAAACCAGAATCTTCCTCAACCAAACCAGAATATTCCTCAGCCAAACCAGAATCTCCATCAAACAAAACAGAATCCTCATTAGCCAAATCAGAATCTTCTTCAGCCAAACCAGAATCTTCTTCAGCCAAACCAGAATCTTCCTCAGCCAAACCAGAATCTCCATCAAACAAAACAGAATCGTCCTCAGCCAAACCAGAATCTTCCTCAACCAAACCAGAATCTTCCTTTGCCAAACCAGAATCTTCCTCAGCCAAACCAGAATCTCCATCAAACAAAACAGAATTCTCATTAGCCAAATCAGAATTTTCTTCAGCCAAACCAGAATCTTCCTCAACTAAACCAGAATCTTCCTCAAACAAATCTCCATCAAACAAAACAGAATCCTCATTAGCCAAATCAGAATCCTCATTAGCCAAATAAGAATCCTCAGTAGCCAAATCAGAATCTTCCTCAGCCAAACCAGAATCTCCATCAAACAAAACAGAATCCTCATTAGCCAAATCAGAATCTTCTTCAGCCAAACCAGAATCTTCCTCAACCAAACCAGAATATTCCTCAGCCAAACCAGAATCTCCATCAAACAAAACAGAATCCTCATTAGCCAAATCAGAATCTTCTTCAGCCAAACCAGAATCTTCCTCAACCAAACCAGAATATTCCTCAGCCAAACCAGAATCTCCATCAAACAAAACAGAATCCTCATTAGCCAAATCAGAATCTTCTTCAGCTAAACCAGAATCTTCTTCAGCCAAACCAGAATCTTCCTCAGCCAAACCAGAATCTCCATCGAACAAACCAGAATCTTCTTCAGCCAAACCAGAATCTCCATCAAACAAAACAGAATCCTCATTAGCTAAATCAGAATCTTCTTCAGCCAAACCAGAATCTTCCTCAGCCAAACCAGAATCTCCATCAAACAAAACAGAATCTTCTTCAGCCAAACCAGAATCTTCCACAACCAAACCAGAATATTCCTCAGCCAAACCAGAATCTCCATCAAACAAAACAGAATCCTCATTAGCCAAATCAGAATCTTCTTCAGCCAAACCAGAATCTTCTTCAGCCAAACCAGAATCTTCCTCAGCCAAACCAGAATCTCCATCGAACAAACCAGAATCTTCTTCAGCCAAACCAGAATCTTCTTCAGCCAAACCAGAATATTCCTCAGCCAAACCAGAATCTCCATCACACAAAACAGAATCCTCATTAGCCAAATCAGAATCTTCTTCAGCCAAACCAGAATCTTCTTCCGCCAAACCAGAATCTTCCTCAACCAAACCAGAATCTTCCTCAAACAAATCTCCATCAAACAAAACAGAATCCTCATTAGCCAAATCAGAATCTTCTTCAGCCAAACCAGAATCTTCCTCAGCCAAACTAGAATCTCCATCAAACAAAACAGAATCCTCATTAACCAAATCAGAATCTTCTTCAGCCAAACCAGAATCTTCCTCAGCCAAACCAGAATCTTCCTCAGCCAAACCAGAATCTCCATCGAACAAACCAGAATCTTCAGCCAAACCAGAATCTTCTTCAGCCAAACCAGAATATTCCTCAGCCAAACCAGAATCTCCATCACACAAAACAGAATCCTCATTAGCCAAATCAGAATCTTCTTCAGCCAAACCAGAATCTTCTTCCGCCAAACCAGAATCTTCCTCAACCAAACCAGAATCTTCCTCAAACAAATCTCCATCAAACAAAACAGAATCCTCATTAGCCAAATCAGAATCTTCTTCAGCCAAACCAGAATCTTCCTCAGCCAAACTAGAATCTCCATCAAACAAAACAGAATCCTCATTAACCAAATCAGAATCTTCTTCAGCCAAACCAGAATCTTCCTCAACCAAACCAGAATCTCCATCAAACAAAACAGAATCTTCCTCAACCAAACCAGAATCTTCCTCAACCAACCCAGAATCTTCCTCAGCCAATCCAGAATCTTCCTCAACCAAACCAGAATATTCCTCAGCCAAACCAGAATCTCAATCAAACAAAACAGAATCCTCATTAGCCAAATCAGAATCTTCTTCAGCCAAACCTGAATTTTCATCAGCCAAACGA
This sequence comes from Onychostoma macrolepis, assembly GCF_012432095.1. Lineage (NCBI taxonomy): Eukaryota > Metazoa > Chordata > Actinopteri > Cypriniformes > Cyprinidae > Onychostoma > Onychostoma macrolepis. The sequence continues at coordinate 35,939,116 of NC_081163.1, forward strand.
GAATCTTCCTCAGCCAAACCAGAATCTCCATCAAACAAAACAGAATCCTCATTAGCCAAATCAGAATCTTCTTCAGCCAAACCAGAATCTTCTTCAGCCAAACCAGAATCTTCCTCAGCCAAACCAGAATCTCCATCAAACAAAACAGAATCGTCCTCAGCCAAACCAGAATCTTCCTCAACCAAACCAGAATCTTCCTTTGCCAAACCAGAATCTTCCTCAGCCAAACCAGAATCTCCATCAAACAAAACAGAATCCTCATTAGCCAAATCAGAATTTTCTTCAGCCAAACCAGAATCTTCCTCAACTAAACCAGAATCTTCCTCAAACAAAGCTCCATCAAACAAAACAGAATCCTCATTAGCCAAATAAGAATCCTCAGTAGCCAAATCAGAATCTTCCTCAGCCAAACCAGAATCTCCATCAAACAAAACAGAATCCTCATTAGCCAAATCAGAATCTTCTTCAGCCAAACCAGAATCTTCCTCAACCAAACCAGAATATTCCTCAGCCAAACCAGAATCTCCATCAAACAAAACAGAATCCTCATTAGCCAAATCAGAATCTTCTTCAGCCAAACCATAATCTTCCTCAACCAAACCAGAATATTCCTCAGCCAAACCAGAATCTCCATCAAACAAAACAGAATCCTCATTAGCCAAATCAGAATCTTCTTCAGCCAAACCAGAATCTCCATCAAACAAAACAGAATCTTCTTCAGCCAAACCAGAATCTTCCACAACCAAACCAGAATATTCCTCAGCCAAACCAGAATCTCCATCAAACAAAACAGAATCCTCATTAGCCAAATCAGAATCTTCTTCAGCTAAACCAGAATCTTCTTCAGCCAAACCAGAATCTTCCTCAGCCAAACCAGAATCTCCATCGAACAAACCAGAATCTTCTTCAGCCAAACCAGAATCTCCATCAAACAAAACAGAATCCTCATTAGCCAAATCAGAATCTTCTTCAGCCAAACCAGAATCTTCCTCAGCCAAACCAGAATCTCCATCAAACAAAACAGAATCTTCTTCAGCCAAACCAGAATCTTCCACAACCAAACCAGAATATTCCTCAGCCAAACCAGAATCTCCATCAAACAAAACAGAATCCTCATTAGCCAAATCAGAATCTTCTTCAGCCAAACCAGAATCTTCTTCAGCCAAACCAGAATCTTCCTCAGCCAAACCAGAATCTCCATCGAACAAACCAGAATCTTCTTCAGCCAAACCAGAATATTCCTCAGCCAAACCAGAATCTCCATCAAACAAAACAGAATCCTCATTAGCCAAATCAGAATCTTCTTCAGCCAAACCAGAATCTTCTTCCGCCAAACCAGAATCTTCCTCAACCAAACCAGAATCTTCCTCAACCAAACCAGAATCTCCATCAAACAAAACAGAATCTTCCTCAACCAAACCAGAATCTTCCTCAACCAACCCAGAATCTTCCTCAGCCAATCCAGAATCTTCCTCAACCGAACCAGAATATTCCTCAACCGAACCAGAATATTCCTCAGCCAAACCAGAATCTCAATCAAACAAAACAGAATCCTCATTAGCCAAATCAGAATCTTCTTATGTCTTAAGGGACCCTTTTAGCCTTTTGACTTTTGCATATAAATTACTGACCTGGCCTCAGCATTTACATTTATATGGGTACTAAATTGCAGATGGTCTTTATCACTATCAAAAGGATGCAAAAGGATCGACTAAGTGTCCTTTTCAAGCTTCAAACACATTCCACAGAAGGGGGGGGGTGACCCCCCGGACCAGACTAGTCTGTCTCCACGATTTCAAATACACATCACACACACACCTAAAGACATTTTCTCTGTTTAGGCCATAATTAAGCAGTTATAAATGTATCTGGTGTATGCATGTGTTGTTTGTATGTTTCCTTATTGTATTAGCCTAGTTACCACTCGTTATTCGTATTAGTAAGCTCTAAACACTCATATTTAGAGGTATGAAGGTATCTCTGGTTTAATACCTTTTAGATGTCTCTTTCATGATATCAAAATGATCTGCTCTTTATTCCTCACACAATGATGTACACTATGTGATCATGAAATGCATCACACTATTTTTACTGTACTGTGGGGAAAATTACACCAGTCTCCAGATCAGTTGTAAAACATGCAAACGAGGTGTCAAGTGGGACAAAGAAACATTTTCCCGCTGAAACTATGAGCCTTGTTATTGGTCAAACTAACCAAAATGGGTGTTACAGGGAAACAGATAAAACTTCTCCCACACCAAAAGCCAAGGCTTTTTCTCTTAACTGTCGGTGCCCCGGAGACACACTTATCACCTTGGAAACCTCACGGCTCCCCTTCCGGGGGAGTCCGATCTTCTGGAAGTTTTAAACTCAGTAACTTTGTCAACTCACTTCGGACTAATCACCCATGACTGGAATGACAAAGCTTTCACTCCTAAAGGAATTCATCAGGAATCTACGCACCAGGATGCTTTACTCAGCTCCCACAAAACCCATGCAAGTAACCGCTTGTTAACTATCTAGATGCGCTTCTAGGCTTCGACCCCTTTTAATTAAGGTGATGTGATTATCTGATGGTTTGTAACAGGTTGTAGTCAGCTGATGTTAAAATCCTGCCATACTCTCTCTCGCGCGCGAGCGCTCCTTCTCTCTCTCTCCCTCTCTCCCTTCTCTATCTCTCTCTCCATGCCTTCCTCGCGTTGGCATCCATGTTTAATGTGTGTATGTCTGTGTCTAGTTCTATGTTACATGTTCCCCTGTAGTGTAGTTTAATAAACATCCATATGTATTCACACTTGGTTGTCTGTGTCTGCTGCTCTCAGAACGAAGTCACTTTAACGTCCGGTCTTGCTACAATGCTCGGAGCAATGCTTCAGTAAGGAAATTATTTGCCGTGACCAGAGGAATAATTTTCCTTAGACTCAATAGAAGGGTCCGTACTGCGGACGAACTAATCATTTTATTGTACTATTAATACTACAGCTAATTCCTGAAGATGGATATATAATTGATAACCCGTCATGATTAATTATGTTCATCTCATAAAGCAAATATGCTACAGATGGTGGAGAATGCGGGCAACGTTTTAAACCTAGTTCTGTGAGCAGACTCAGTAACAATTGTGTGTTTCTTATGTGTGTTTATTCAAACTATCCAACTGCGTCTTTTTGTGAATGAATGTAGGCTACACGCCCACTTTCCGTGCCTTAACAGTTCTCGAGTTTCTCGCTGAGAAACAGCCGCTGTTAATGACTTAAGTTAACTGCAGTTTATAAATTTGACCCTATAAAACGACGAAACCTTTTATAGTGTGTCTTAATGCTATTTTAACCGCCCTAAATCGAGCGAAGAAAGCCTCTTTTAGCGCGAAGAAGATATCGAGCGATGTTCCTCGCTTATCTTAAAATTAAGGCCTTATATATGTAGCTAGATTGATGCCATTGGTGTTCCGATGCCATACAACTAGACTATTACTCCCGTGGGTTTAACCATTAGCGTAGCTAACTAATGCGTGCCCCCTCGCCCGATCACGGAGCAACATTAATCTTACTGCAGGTCAGTGTCGGATTAATGATAATCGGGAGTCTTAAAATCTTGATCAAGTAATTGTTGCAACAACCGCATAAGTCCCATATATCTGGCGAAGAAATCCCAGATCGGCAGCGCGTATAAATATATATAAATATTTTTTGATATTAAAGTTATGATCTTGGGCGAAGAATCCCCATTTTCAGTTTTGAACAGCATAAGTCCCATATATCTGGCGAAGAAATCCCAGACCGCAGCGCGTATAAATATATATAAATATTTTTATATTAAAGTTATGATCTTGGGCGAAGAATCCCCATTTTCAGTTTTGAACAGCATAAGTCCCATATATCTGGCGAAGAAATCCCAGACCGGCAGCGCGTATAAATATATATAAATATTTTTTATATTAAAGTTATGATCTTGGGCGAAGAATCCCCATTTTCAGTTTTGAACAGCATAAGTCCCATATATCTGGCGAAGAAATCCCAGACCGCAGCGTATAAATATATATAAATATTTTTATATTAAAGTTATGATCTTGGGCTAAGAATCCCCATTTTCAGTTTTGAACAGCATAAGTCCCATATATCTGGCGAAGAAATCCCAGACCGGCAGCGCGTATAAATATATATATAAATATTTTTTATATTAAAGTTATGATCTTGGGTGAAGAATCCCCATTTTCAGTTTTGAACAGCATAAGTTCCATATCCAACTAGTACATGTCAGATCGGCAGCGCATAGAGTTTTAGATTAAATCTATTTGATATTGGGTAAAGAAAATCCCCACTTTCGGGTTTCGTTGTAAACCGCGTAAGTCTCTCCTGAACAGATAAAATCTCTTCAGGACAGCGGCTTGAATTTTAGCTGTGTGATAAAAATAAAAAAAATCTCACTACAGTATTTCATCTGCTTATTGTCGCGTATCATTGCATTCATATTAATCCACTGATGTGATGCAATTGGTCGATTTAATGGTGTAATGTTTTGCCATTGTCTGTGAAGTGAACACGCTGTGTAAGTTATGAATGAAGTGTGAACGACAGGTCACGTCTGGCTGAGCGAGAGATTCCCATGCATGTTTACATCTGGCTCAAGTGCTTCGCGCACACCGGTTGTTAAGCGTGCATCGGTTTCTTAGCAACGTCTGACCCCAGAAGGCGATAGTGAGCTCTTTCCGGTTCAAACTCAAGACAGCGCATATGTCACAGACTAATGTAAACAGACCATTGCATGTAGCCGAAGCTACCGCGCTAACGGCCCTACATGGATAGAGGCCTTTACCTCAGCTGTTAGCATCCGACTGACACTTAGAGACAGTGTGTGTAAAATGTAACAGTACCCCTACCTCTACAGTTTCTTTCTGTCCCACCTTCTGCTGGGCTATCGATTACTTTGGTCTCCCACACATGCTTTGGTTGATTCGTGTATTTTATTTTACCGTGTTATTTGCAGCAATTATTTATTTATTTTATTTGGGCTTATTTTATTTCATCTACTCCAGACTTAAGTCTAGCTACACCTATTGAGCAAAATTGAATTTACTTAGATTTTAAATCTATTTAAAACAATTTTCCATTTACTTTCCTACGCAATTAGGACATTTTAACTTTGTTTTCAATTTTCAATTTTATTTTGTTACCCTTTTCCTCTCCTTCCTCTATAGGCATAGGTAATGCTAGCCACTGCGGTGCACAATGAGCCTCCAAATCTATTAGTGGCCCACCGTCACACGTCTGATTCCCTTGCTCATTGGCATCAAGCTGCTTCATCCTAGACACTTAATCTTTCTGTTGTCCCCTCTCAATGTTCCCTGTTAGGTAGCATGCCCCCTGGTGCTTGGCAGTAAGCTGACGAGTCATCCATGGGGAATTCTCGGGGACTGGACTCGTGTGCCTGACCTAGCCAACATGTACTGGGGGGGGCGCCTCGGATACCTCTGGCCCTGTACTCCGAGTGGCAACACGCAGCACAACATCAGCAATGGGGTACCTCAAGTGTTGTATCAACCATACTGACTGACACATAAGGGCAATTTTGGTTAATTACCCTGTGAAGTTACACGGTGGTCCACCCTTTTGAGAGGAGCGAACTCATCCATAGTTCGAGGCCCAAAAGGGGTCCGTGTAACTTGGGACCCACAGGCGAAACCCAATTTTGGCTGTGCCAGCTAGTCGTTGAGCCTCCCTCACTTGAGTGATGCAACATTGTGCCAAAAGGCATTGCTGTTTGAGTGGTTGCCACCGGGTGCCATGGGTGCGAGTGATCAGGAGCCCCTGCAGTTGCGTGCTCGGGAGAGTCAAGGGGGACGGCCCAACCACTGGGGCTCACCCGAGTGACCTCAGCTCATCACCAAGCCTAACAACACCTAAGATATAGCCATTCACTCAATATGAAACATGAAGAGGACTAGAGAGCCTCTCTGCTTTAGCGTGCTTGGTCTGTCCAGCTATCTCTCCCATCACCTCCCTAGGCAGTACAAGATCCCTGCTCCGCAGTCCTTGTCACAGCCCCTAGAGGTGGTAGTAAGCCCTTGATTTCCCACTATTCCTTTCTAAATTTGAACTTTGATTTGTTTTATTAATTTTGGTTCTGTTTGTTTTGGTTGGTTTTTTTTTTTTGTGTGCCCGGAGACCGAACCTGTTTGAACCATCAGAAAATACTTGGTAATAACATTGATAAACCAAATAGCCTAAGTCATTAAATGACCCCCTAGGTTATCACCCATCAACAGTGTTACCCGTAGTTTTCGGGTGCTCACTCACACCAATTATCCACTCCTTCCTTATCAGCCACGATATGTAAGCGTTTAGTTTGCGTCACTAACTGATCACACCAGTTAATCATGCAACACATAGCCCAAATATTTTAGCTCACTAAATCTGTGCGGACTTGCATTGGTGTTTTGTGTTTTTCCCTCTCCACCTGTGTTCCACCTGTGTCCAGATCATCCGGCTTAGCTAAGCACTGCAACACACGCCCTCCGGTCCGGGACCACTCCTGATCTACAGCACCTGAGCGAAACAGCTGGATGACAACCTGAACCGGCAGACAGACCATGATCAAACCAGGGCTACAGCCACAGAGAGCCAGCCAGGATCATCGGTGCCCTTGCCTACAACCGCATCATCCAGTTAAAGCCAAGCGAAAGATGCTTCAACCACAAGGAGGCCCGGAGGACCGGGAGCGCGTGCAGAACCGCCAGACCAGCTGGACCAGCAAATGACAGCGGATGAAGAGGACAAGGAGCTACAAGAGGAATTAGAAAGTTTCAGGATGACTCTGAAACCCAGAACTGACTCTGGAGAGCACACGGGCCAGCAACAGAGATCCTGAGGACATAAAACAAACTGATCCTGCGAGTGGCCTCCCCAGCAGGGCAAACAGGATATATCAGACTATCAAACTCCTTTTAACTACGAGTGGCATAAGAAACCAACAACTTACCAGAAAGCCCTCCTACTAAAAGAAATGCCCAGATCTTGTCAAACAGTCTCTCACCACAGAGGCATCCATCCTAACACCAGATGGCACCCAAACAGCACATCAGCAGACGGCTGACCGCCCACGACAAGCCAAAAGAAACACACGGTCAACTCTCCTGCACCTGACCATCAGCTCCATGAGACCGTACACCCCCTGTACACAACCCAAATGGACACCGGCCCTCGTTTCACCAACATGAACCTGCCGTATGGTTTTGAGCCCAAGGGACTTTAAGCATTCAGAGAATTAGCCTCAAGTGCGGGAACGTTCACACTTCCAGCCAGCCAACTCATCTGAAGTGCACAGCCAGGACACAGAGATAAGCACTGACATCTCAGCTGGTCGCGAGAACTCAGTTTCAAGGTCAGACCAGCCCACGACCCAGACTCCTCCTGCCTTTGCATCTTGAAAGGCACATCACTGTGATAGATGCTTCATCAGAAAGTCAACACAGTTCCCAACCAGCAGGAACAGCATAGCCGTGATGGTGCCTCTCCCAAGCACCAGACAGAGCACTGAGCAACAAACCTGAAATTTCACCAGCAGAAACCCTCGTGACACGTCCCAGCTCTTCTCAGAGCTGAACAGTGTGGCTACATCTGAGACAGTATAGAGATCTTGAGTATCCTAAAGGAACTCATTCAGAGGAGGCCCCGCAAAAGAGGCAAAATGGGCAGTACAGACTCCTTATAAGTGTGAGAACTGGAATGGATGACCGCCCCAAAATGCCCACCAGCTGAACACTCACCCAGATCTCTGCTAACCAGCCACTGACCACAGAGCCAGCCGTTCCATCGCCAGGTAATGGCATCACCCAGCCACCTCAGCTGATGGCTGCACATCCAGGTTGATCCAACACCTGTCAGCATACCGGTCACCACACAAACCCGATACCAGGACTTCTGAGGGACCCAATCGGAAAACCAGGAAACAGCATGTTGGAAAAAAAAGGCGAGACTTGGAGTTCTGGTGACACTGGAGTAAATCCAACTTTTATGTCACTTCCAACTCTTGGGCAGACCCCGAGCTGAAGCTCAGAAACAGAACTGAACTCTTAAGGCCCAAAGGTGTGCACGGAACATGCATCTCAGTGATAAAGAGCTGCTGGGTCAGTTGACCCTTTGCCGAAAGTGAGACAGCCGAAACTCTGGGCTGAAGTGCAAGAACCCCAGCCACTCCAGCCAGACAGGTCACCTAGACAGACTGTCAGGTCACAGAGGTCACGGGGAAATCTCACAGCCAGCCATGAGGACATGGCCTGAAGCCTCACACGCTTCAAAGCACTCACCGAGCACACACCAGACCTGCCTTCGCAAGCAAATGCACAAGTTTCCTATGAGACCTTGCAACCCCTTGGAGAAGCCCTGTAAAGTGCAAGAACGTCTGGCCAGACCATACCAGACGTTTACACTGGCAAAAATATGAGACTGCAGTACCAGCATACACAAAAGGGGAACGGACAGCGACAGTGTGACACACAGACAGCGTGGCCAAACCCTCAAGCACACACCTTCAAGGGGATGGAGGGAACCTGGCCCCACTCTGAGCCACACCCCCTTTTCTAAGAGACATCCTGCACCTGTTGAACTGCCAGTGCCCAAGCTGCTCTTCACAAGAAGCAACGATGCAGAGCTGATGTCAGCTATGTGGACTCACTCAAGACCACATTACATCATCAAACTCAAATGGCATCTGCACTCTACACCATGCCTAATTTACCCTCATCCCAAGGAGTTTCATCTTAAAGCTGGATTCACCAACTACTGCCTTAGTCCTGGTCTACACCAACAACATGGCCAGAACTAAAGGGGGGTTGCCCACTTCAGCAGATCACTGCTCCCACCGGGGCACTAACTACTCAGATGACAAAAGAGCCCAGCTCTGCACTTCACGAATCATCCAGTGATTCTCCAGTCTCCCACAGCAACACTTCAAGCTGGACTCCCAGTGATCACAGTACAAGTGACAGCCATCCTGATCACCCTTTAAATCGCATCAGCTCACAAGAACTGCATCAAAGAACTCCTCAGTTACACAGACTCAAATTTCCAATTTGCCAAATTATGCCAATCTCAGCTTCACACGCCACCTCCTTGGCTAGGAAAAGATGAGTCTGCCACAATGAACAGGAAGCCAGTCAAGCACCAACACCTGTACCAGGCATGCAACAACATCACAAGTGTATGGCATGGTGAGCTACGGCCTCAACCAAGACCCACCCACCCACCCATAACATGGCAGCCGTAACCAGAATGAAACCAACTTTCACCTCCAGGGTACCCACCTCGCAGCCCTGACACTAACTTAAGAGCTATCCATAAATGTCATTGCCTAAATGCAAACCTCTGACTGAACAATAAAGCTTATTCTTTACCACCTCCCTAACCCCTCCAACCACCCTATCACATCTGCTCGATTTGCTGCTGCTCCAGCCCTAAAACTGCGGCATGACATCACACACATGTTACATGTGCTGAGCAACATTCCATAATATGTCCCTGATGCCCACTCTGCGCCAAAGCTTGTGGTGACACAGCGACAAAGGGGGGTCAGGTTAATGCATACCCACAACGCACCATGTGCTGGACACCACAGTACCAGAGACACGTATAAGACACTAAAACAAGTGGCATACGGGGCTAGCATAAAGCAAGATGTGGCGGAATATGTTCAGAGCATGTCAGGTTGCTGTCAATTCCGAAACAGCAAGCCTGAACCACAAAGCCACACTACAACGCACTCCACTTTGGGTTTGCAATCACTGAAATGACACTTAGCTGTTTCACCACATATGGGCCAATAACACCATACAGATCTGTGTCAGTCCTCACTTTCCAGTCTGCCAGCATGTCACAGAAAGCAAACCCCACACGAGGAGATGTGAACACCTGACTAAGAGGCATTACAGAGAGCCTCGCCCTAAAGACCATTGAACTTTTAATATTCTGAGTAATAGTCACGATCCGGAAGAGACTCCTGACACACGACTCAAGCCAGAATCACCACCACAGGGAGCTAAACAAGGCCATCAGTTCCTTAAGCTACGCCCTCAAAGCCCAGCTGACACTACGCGACAAGCACAGCACCCATCTGCAAAAGGAACTGACACATGGCCAAAACCCGCATAGACAAACTGGCAGTGAAAGTCCAGGATGGCTTCAGGCATCAGACCACTGAGTTCCTGAGAGAGCTGTTGCACATCTCACGCTTCACAGACAAGCTCAAGTGAAGACTCAGGATAAACTCAAGGTACCAGGTGGAGTGAAACCGGAAACAAAGAAAAAAAGTTGAACAGCTCCAAGAAGCCCTTGCAGTTGCTGAACGTGACAAGAACTTTCTTCCCAGAAAGACATGAGAAGACATCTACAGTCTGCAGAACAGCTACTAGAGGAAGCTAAAACTGACCTTAAAACAAAGACTCTAAGATAAATGCTCTGGAAGACCACCTGAAAAGGAATTAGAGCCAAGAAAAGCGGAGCCCTCATCAGCATCACCACCGCTGAGCAGAACAGAGTCCACCATCCAAGAATTGCTACACACTGGAAGAAGTGAATGGCCGCAAACCAAAGCATCGCCAGCCCTCACCATAGAACTCTTCCCTTCTAGCAAAAGAAGAAAGCCTCTCCATGCAGACCCTGAAACTGCACGAGACGACTCCCAAAGACCTTGACTAACTGGCTAAAACATCACCCAGTTTGACCAAACACTACAGAAGGCCAAGATATCCAGAAGTGGAAGCTCACGCGACTGACAGAGACAGGTTACACCTCCTCAGACCCACATCCAGTCCTGAGAGTCAACCTGATGCAAAGGTCCATGAACAGGTGCACAGCTGCACGCCCTCAGACCTTCAAACGGAACCACTGGAGAAGAGGGGCCCAGGCGGAGACACTGCTGAACCTGACAAAGGTTAACACCCAAGCTGAGGAAAAGTAGAAACCACCTGTCATCAGTCATTTGTGATCCACCTGCCGTCTGACCATCATGATCCACTGTTGGCTGAAGATGTCTCCAGGTGAACATTTTCAGCCAAAAGGGGGGATTCTGTAACATCTGCTTATGATCCTTGATGGTCGTTGGGACTTTATGTCTTAAGGGACCCTTTTAGCCTTTTGACTTTTGCATATAAATTACTGACCTGGCCTCAGCATTTACATTTATATGGGTACTAAATTGCAGATGGTCTTTATCACTATCAAAAGGATGCAAAAGGATCGACTAAGTGTCCTTATCAAGCTTCAAACACATTCCACAGAAGGGGGGGGTGACCCCCCGGACCAGACTAGTCTGTCTCCACGATTTCAAATACACATCACACACACACCTAAAGACATTTTCTCTGTTTAGGCCATAATTAAGCAGTTATAAATGTATCTGGTATATGCATGTGTTGTTTGTATGTTTCCTTATTGTATTAGCCTAGTTACCACTCTTTATTCGTATTAGTAAGCTCTAAACACTCATATTTAGAGGTATGAAGGTATCTCTGGTTTAATACCTTTTAGATGTCTCTTTCATGATATCAAAATGATCTGCTCTTTATTCCTCACACAATGATGTACACTATGTGATCATGAAATGCATCACACTATTTTTACTGTACTGTGGGGAAAATTACACCAGTCTCCAGATCAGTCGTAAAACATGCAAACGAGGTGTCAAGTGGGACAAAGAACATTTTCCGCTGAAACTATGAGCCTTGTTATTGGTCAAACTAACCAAAATGGGTGTTACAGGGAAACAGATAAAACTTCTCCCACACCAAAAGCCAAGGCTTTTTCTCTTAACTGTCGGTGCCCCGGAGACACACTTATCACCTTGGAAACCTCACGGCTCCCCTTCCGGGGGAGTCCGATCTTCTGGAAGTTTTAAACTCAGTAACTTTGTCAACTCACTTCGGACTAATCACCCATGACTGGAATGACAAAGCTTTCACTCCTAAAGGAATTCATCAGGAATCTACGCACCAGGATGCTTTACTCAGCTCCCACAAAACCCATGCAAGTAACCGCTTGTTAACTATCTAGATGCGCTTCTAGGCTTCGACCCCTTTTAATTAAGGTGATGTGATTATCTGATGGTTTGTAACAGGTTGTAGTCAGCTGATGTTAAAATCCTGCCATACTCTCTCTTGCGCGCGAGCGCTCCTTCTCTCTCTCTCCCTCTCTCCCTTCTCTATCTCTCTCTCCATGCCTTCCTCGCGTTGGCATCCATGTTTAATGTGTGTATGTCTGTGTCTAGTTCTATGTTACATGTTCCCCTGTAGTGTAGTTTAATAAACATCCATATGTATTCACACTTGGTTGTCTGTGTCTGCTGCTCTCAGAACGAAGTCACTTTAACGTCCGGTCTTGCTACAATGCTCGGAGCAATGCTTCAGTAAGGAAATTATTTGCCGTGACCAGAGGAATAATTTTCCTTAGACTCAATAGAAGGGTCCGTACTGCGGACGAACTAATCATTTTATTGTACTATTAATACTACAGCTAATTCCTGAAGATGGATATATAATTGATAACCCGTTATGATTATGTTCATCTCATAAAGCAAATATGCTACAGATGGTGGAGAATGCGGGCAACGCGTTTTAAACCTAGTTCTGTGAGCAGACTCAGTAACAATTGTGTGTTTCTTATGTGTGTTTATTCAAACTATCCAACTGCGTCTTTTGTGAATGAATGTAGGCTACACGCCCACTTTCCGTGCCTTAACAGTTCTCGGGTTTCGCTGAGAAACAGCCGCTGTTAATGACTTAAGTTAACTGCAGTTTATAAATTTGACCCTATAAAACGACTAAACCTTTTATAGTGTGTCTTAATGCTATTTTAACCGCCCTAAATCGAGCGAAGAAAGCCTCTTTTAGCGCGAAGAAGATATCGGCGATGTTCTCGCTTATCTTAAAATTAAGGCCTTATATTATATGTAGCTAGATTGATGCCATTGGTGTTCCGATGCCATACAACTAGACTATTACTCCGTGGGTTTAACCATTAGCGTAGCTAACTAATGCGTGCCCCCTCGCCCGATCACGGAGCAACATTAATCTTACTGCAGGTCAGTGTCGGATTAATGATAATCGGGAGTCTTAAAATCTTGATCAAGTAATTGTTGCAACAACCGCATAAGTCCCATATATCTGGCGAAGAAATCCCAGATCGGCAGCGCGTATAAATATATATAAATATTTTTTATATTAAAGTTATGATCTTGGGCGAAGAATCCCCATTTTCAGTTTTGAACAGCATAAGTCCCATATATCTGGCGAAGAAATCCCAGACCGGCAGCGCGTATAAATATATATAAATATTTTTTATATTAAAGTTATGATCTTGGGAAGAATCCCCATTTTCAGTTTTGAACAGCATAAGTCCCATATATCTGGCGAAGAAATCCCAGACCGGCAGCGTATAAATATATATAAATATTTTTATATTAAAGTTATGATCTTGGGCGAAGAATCCCCATTTTCAGTTTTGAACAGCATAAGTCCCATATATCTGGCGAAGAAATCCCAGACCGCAGCGTATAAATATATATATAAATATTTTTATATTAAAGTTATGATCTTGGGTGAAGAATCCCCATTTTCAGTTTTGAACAGCATAAGTTCCATATCCAACTAGTACATGTCAGATCGGCAGCGCATAGAGTTTTAGATTAAATCTATTTGATATTGGGTAAAGAAAATCCCCACTTTCGGGTTTCGTTGTAAATCACAGAAGTCTCTCCTGAACAGATAAAATCTCTTCAGGACAGCGGCTTGAATTTTAGCTGTGTGATAAAATAAAAAATCTCACTACAGTATTTCATCTGCTTATTGTCGCGTATCATTGCATTCATATTAATCCACTGATGTGATGCAATTGGTCGATTTAATGGTGTAATGTTTTGCCATTGTCTGTGAAGTGAACACGCTGTGTAAGTTATGAATGAAGTGTGAACGACAGGTCACGTCTGGCTGAGCGAGAGATTCCCATGCATGTTTACATCTGGCTCAAGTGCTTGCGCACACGGTTGTTAAGCGTGCATCGGTTTCTTAGCAACGTCTGACCCCAGAAGGCGGCGAGCTCTTTCGGTTCAAACTCAAGACAGCGCATATGTCACAGACTAATGTAAACAGACCATTGCATGTAGCCGAAGCTACCGCGCTAACGGCCCTACATGGATAGAGGCCTTTACCTCAGCTGTTAGCATCCGACTGACACTTAGAGACAGTGTGTGTAAAATGTAACAGTACCCCTACCTCTACAGTTTCTTTCTGTCCCACCTTCTGCTGGGCTATCGATTACTTTGGTCTCCCACACATGCTTTGGTTGATTCGTGTATTTTATTTTACCGTGTTATTTGCAGCAATTATTTATTTATTTTATTTGGGCTTATTTTATTTCATCTACTCCAGTCTTAAGTCTAGCTACACCCATTGAGCAAAATTGAATCGAGTGGCAACACGCAGCACGACATCAGCAATGGGGTACCTCAAGTGTTGTATCAACCATACTGACTGACACATAAGGGCAATCTTCTTCAGCCAAACCAGAATCTTCTTCAGCCAAACCAGAATCTTCCTCAGCCAAACCAGAATCTTCATATACATCTTCATTTTATTTGAAGATGCATATGAATAAGAGACAATGAAGTGTGCAGAGATGGAAATGCGAGAGAGGATAAAAATAAAAAATACAAAAAAATGTAGAAGTATTTTAAATAATAGAGGCAATTGTGGTGTTGCCTGGAAGACACTGTCTAAAGAATTGATAAATGTAATCACTGAGGAAGATCCTGCAACGCTGAATCAACCCACAGACACTCTAAACCAAAACCTGATATCCTCAACCAAACCAGAATCTTCCTCAAACAAATCTCCATCAAACAAAACAGAATCCTCATTAGCCAAATCAGAATCCTCATTAGCCAAATCAGAATCTTCCTCAGCCAAACCAGAATCCCCATCGAACAAAACAGAATCTTCTTCAGCCAAACCAGAATCTTCCTCAACCAAACCAGAATCTTCCTCAACCAACCCAGAATCTTCCTCAGCCAAACCAGAATCTCCATCAAACAAAACATAATCCTCATTAACCAAATCAGAATCTTCTTCAGCCAAACCAGAATCTTCCTCAACCAAACCAGAATATTCCTCAGCCAAACCAGAATCTCCATCAAACAAAACAGAATCCTCATTAGCCAAATCAGAATCTTCTTCAGCCAAACCAGAATCTTCTTCAGCCAAACCAGAATCTTCCTCAGCCAAACCAGAATCTCCATCAAACAAAACAGAATCGTCCTCAGCCAAACCAGAATCTTCCTCAACCAAACCAGAATCTTCCTTTGCCAAACCAGAATCCTCATTAGCCAAATTAGAATCTTCTTCAGCCAAACCAGAATCTCCATCAAACAAAACAGAATCCTCATTAGCCAAATCAGAATCCTCATTAGCCAAATCAGAATCCTCATTAGCCAAATCAGAATCTTCTTCAGCCAAACCAGAATCTCCATCAAACAAAACAGAATCCTCATTAGCCAAATCAGAATCTTCTTCAGCCAAACCAGAATCTCCATCAAACAAAACAGAATCTTCTTCAGCCAAACCAGAATCTTCCTCAACCAAACCAGAATATTCCTCAGCGAAACCAGAATCTCCATCAAACAAAACAGAATCCTCATTAGCCAAATCAGAATCTTCTTCAGCCAAACCAGAATTTCCATCAAACAAAACAGAATATTCTTCAGCCAAACCAGAATCTTCTTCAGCCAAACCAGAATCTTCCTCAGCCAAACCAGAATCTCCATCAAACAAAACAGAATCTTCTTCAGCCAAACCAGAATCTTCCTCAACCAAACCAGAATCTTCTTCAGCCAAACCAGAATCTTCCTCAGCCAAACCAGAATCTTCATATACATCTTCATTTTATTTGAAGATGCATATGAATAAGAGACAATGAAGTGTGCAGAGATGGAAATGCGAGAGAGGATAAAAATAAAAAATACAAAAAATGTAGAAGTATTTTAAATAATAGAGGCAATTGTGGTGTTGCCTGGAAGACACTGTCTAAAGAATTTATAAATGTAATCACTGAGGAAGATCCTGCAACGCTGAATCAACCCACAGACACTCTAAACCAAAACCTGATATCCTCAACCAAACCAGAATCTTCCTCAAACAAATCTACATCAAACAAAACAGAATCCTCATTAGCCAAATCAGAATCCTCATTAGCCAAATCAGAATCCTCATTAGCCAAATCAGAATCTTCCTCAGCCAAACCAGAATCCCCATCGAACAAAACAGAATCTTCTTCAGCCAAACCAGAATCTTCCTCAACCAAACCAGAATATTCCTCAGCCAAACCAGAATCTTCCTCTACCAAACCTGAATCTTCCTCAGCCAAACCTGAATCTCCATCAAACAAAACAGAATCTTTTCAGCCAAACCAGAATCTTCCTCAACCAAACCAGAATCTTCCTCAGCCAAACCAGAATCTCCATCAAACAAAACAGAATATTCTTCAGCCAAACCAGAATCTCCATCAAACAAAACAGAATCCTCATTAGCCAAATCAGAATCTTCTTCAGCCAAACCAGAATCTTCCTCAACCAAACCAGAATCTTCCTCAACCAAACCAGAATCTTCCTCAACCAAACCAGAATCTTCCTCAACCAAACCAGAATCTCCATCAAACAAAACAGAATCCTCATCAGCCAAATCAGAATCTTCTTCAGCCAAACCAGAATCTTCCTCAGCCAAACCAGAATCTTCCTCAGCCAAACCTGAATCTCCATCAAACAAAACAGAATCTTCTTCAGCCAAACCAGAATCTTCCTCAACCAAACCAGAATCTTCCTCAGCCAAACCTGAATCTCCATCAAACAAAACAGAATCCTCATCAGCCAAATCAGAATCTTCTTCAGCCAAACCAGAATCTTCCTCAGCCAAACCAGAATCTTCCTCAACCAAACCAGAATCTTCTTCAGCCAAACCAGAATCTTCCTCAACCAAACCAGAATCTTCCTCAGCCAAACCAGAATATTCCTCAGCCAAACCAGAATCTCCATCAAACAAAACAGAATCCTCATTAGCCAATTCAGAATCTTCTTCAGCCAAATCAGAATCTTCTTCAGCCAAACCAGAATCTTCTTCAGCCAAACCAGTACTCCTTCCTCAACCAAACCAGAATCTTCCTCAGCCAAATCAGATTAATGCTTGTCCGGGACACAAGTGTATTTTTTGGGGGGGTATGTGAAAGAAAATTTGACTTGCTAGACCGGACTCAGATTAAAACATTTAATAAGGGAAGCACTGAAATTTTGGTGAAAATGATTCTGTTTTTATTACATTTGGGGGTGGGGGTGCTTGACACTTGTCAAACACCATAAAGTGGTGCACACTGCAAAAAAAATTGGGAACCACAGCCCTACAGAAACATACGGTGGCCGAGAGAGCTCAACGCGCTGCAAATAGAAAAAACACCTGCGAGTTAAGAAAACAACTTCATCAATTTGACAACACGCGCGCTGCAAATGCTCACAACACAACCAAATAAAGAAACACACTGTAAATAAAAAAAAAAAACACCTGCAAATTAAGAAAACAACTTCATCAATTTGACAACACGCGCGCTGCAAATGCTCACAACACAACCAAATAAAGAAACACACTGTAAATAAAAAAAAAAAACACCTGCAAATTAAGAAAACAACTTCATCAATTTGACAACACAGGAGCTGCAAATGCTCACAACACAACCAAATAAAGAAACACACTGCAAATAAAATTCTTTATTTGTTTGCGTTGTGAGCATTTGCACCACCTGCTGTCAAACTGAAGAAGATGTTTTCTTGATTTGCTGGTGCTTTTTCTATTTGCATGTGTTTTCTGAAGTTGCAGCACGTTGAGCTCTCTCGGCCACCATAGAAACAAGACTAAGACAAATTACAAAATAAAAGACATGAAAAGCATGAACAAAACCAACAACAAATATGACAGATCCCTCTCACTATGGGAAGCTCCTGACACTTAAACAAAACATCTCAAAACCAACCAAACAGTCCAAAACAGAGAGTGGTGGAATGGATTCTACTTCATTCTCACTTCAACTTGATGAGCCTGAATCATAGAATGGTTGACCTGGGCCTTGGAGCAGTGGCGGACTCTGGAGCATTGACGGGCCTGAGCTGTGTTTCTCAAAAGCATCGTAAGCTTAAGTACATCGTAGACCCATTGAAACCAATGGAGCTACAATCAACTTAGCCTTACAATGCTTTTGGGAAACGCAGCCCTGAACTGTGGAGCAGTTGATGAGACCATGGTAACCCAACCATCAGAAGACAACACATGACACAAAGGTGCACATAAAAAGGTAACATGAGGGGCAGGGGAGTCACATGACAAATCAGGAACCAAGACTGAGACAAATTACAAAATAAAAAAAGACACATAAGCAGGGACCATACACAGACCTTTTGAGGGGCATGTGCTGAAACTGAAAAAGGGCACCCCCACCCCCATTATTTAATTTTTTTTTTTTGGTCTCATCTTAATGACAAATTAAATAACACAAAATAATACCCAGGTGAAAAACTAGTACACTTCCATAAAGTGCTCTATTTTCGCGCAAAGATACTATGTTAAAAGTGCATTTTAGTTCATATTCATGGTGTCTCAAAATAGCACAGTTGAGTACACTTAGATGATCTTAAGTTTATCTTAAGAAGTACTAAAGGATCATTTTCAGTATATTAAGTACAAAATTAGTGCACGAAAATAGAGCACTTTAAGTACATTATGGAAGTGTACTTGTTTTTCACCTGGGTAATCTCAAAAGCTTTAGATTTATACATGATTAATAACCATAATAATAATATTGTTTGAAATTTTTTTTTTTTTTAGTTATTCTGTTTGGTTTTATAAGCTAATTTGTATTATTTGGTTAACATGTTTATGTATGTCATCGAGTAGAGAGGAAAGTAAAGCAATGAGTCAAGTATTTTTGCCAAACTATTTTGAAATATAATTTAAATAATTATGTCCAACACAATTCCAGTCAAAATAGGAGATTATAAGAAACTATAGCCATATAGCATATCCAACATATATACACCTACCTGGCAAAAACTTGATACTGTTGAGGACCAGGGATGTTGGTCTCATGAAGGTCTAAAATAAGCCAGCAATAATTAACAAATTATATATATATATATATATATATATATATATATATATATATATATATATACAGAATAGATACAGAATATGACATTCTGCATGATAAAATATAAAGATTTCACAGTGATCTGATTCTGTAATGGGTTTTTTTTTGTTTCGAAAACATTACTTAAAACCATGTTTTACTACGTTTATACATGTGAAGACGAGCGGAGTATAGAATTAAGAAACAAGCTAGCTAGTATACTGCATATTAACAGTGTAAATGTGCGACCATATAATAGGCTATTATTAAATGTTAATAAATTAAGTGTATCAGCAATCATAAATTAAAGAAGACATTTTTTAGAAATATATATTTACCTAGGTGACGAGAATCACTCAGTCGGTTTGTGTCAAACTCAAACGCAGTTATGGGGTTTTTGACCAGCAAATGTGTGCAAATGCACATTTTGTCCGTCATTAAAACGGCGGCATTACGTTTTAATCAACAGGTTACAAAGTTTGTTGTAGCTATATGGGTGCTCAGTTTTTCCTGTTGTAAAATACATTTGACCAAAATATCATTTTATAAAAGAGATTAAATGCAACTGTATGCACAGGCTGTTTAAGTGTATTGGCTATAACGCTAGCCCTCTCTCTCCGGTCCCACATATCTCAGATCTAAAATACATAAAATATGAGCCTTTATAGACATAGTGTTTCCCGCGTAAAGAAAACGCTGCACTTATTCAAACAATATCTTTATTTACCCTTGCAAGACTTCGTTCAGCTGCTGTGGAACTTCAGTTCATTCAGTCCAGATAGAGGAGGTGGAGTTATGAGATTTTACTGACAGTTTGAGCGGAGCCAACAAGATTTAGTCACAAGCTCTTTTTAATATCTCTCACTGGCTAAATATTTGTAAAACAGGCAGACAAATGTAAAGGGTGACCAATAGCATCGATATATTGAAGAAAACAAAAAAACACCGCCACCAAAAAAAAGGGCACTTCGGAGTGTAAGGGAACAAAGGGGCATGTGCTCTGCACAGGTTGAGCCCTACCTGTGCACGTGCCTCCGCAAAAGCATGAATAAAACCAACAAAATACATGACAATTGCATGGAGTGCAATGCAGTTTGTCAAAGGTACATATTTAACTATAATCAGTACATATTTATACCGGAGTAGGGCTGTTACGATTCCTCAATTTAATTCAAGTACTCGATTATAAATAATCCTCAAATGCATTTTGCCTGTGTCAATTAAGCGGCAAAATACCAGAAATACCATAAACTACCCAGCATCAGGGTAAAAAATTAATTAATTAAAATAACCAAATAAAATGATGACTCACATGACAGGCAGACCCAGACTCATTTAAAGACATAGGCTGCATTCGAAACTGCATACTCCGTGAGTAGGTACTTAATTACAAAAGGTGCTTACTCAACGAGCACTAAAAGAGTACAGTACATATGTACTCTAGAGCCTGATCACGTTAAGTATGAATGTGATCCGCTCATCATCCATCATGTGACTTACAACTTAATAACAAGCGCAACAACTAAAAAGATATAAGCGACAGGTTTAATTCATCTATCTGTAATTCTTTTAATGTTTCAGAAATGTTCATCTATCTGTAAATAATTTGCTCATTTTGTGGTCTTGTTGAAGACACAGCTGCCCTTATATTTTTGGGTAACCAATACATTTTGAGTTGATTTAAGATTTTATATTTTTAACCCTACTAATATGACCCTCTAATATGACAGTTTTATCCATAAACATTTTTATTACGAAAACTTGATTATGTTGTTAATTTCTTTATTTTATGTGCAAAACTTTTCATGCACAAGCAAAACTGGCTTAAATCTCTTTTGTTTTCCTTTTTTTCTTGTTGAATTTAACTATTGTTTCATTATTATGACTATTATGATTATTCAAAGATATTTAACCTTTTCATTGTGCTTTTTTCTCTGTATATAATCTCATGATGTATGCAAACCCATTATATTTCTGTTTCTGTTTTGTTGTCATTATGATTGTTCATTGTTAAAGATACAATCATCTTTTCTTGATCTTGTATGTAATTACAAAAAAAAAAAAAAAAAAAACAGATAGGAACGACTAACTCGATAAGCTTACCTAGTACAGTTTTCCTCAGTGATTGCAATGTCTGCACAAAGGAGACGTCGGGCACCTGGTTAAAGATCTCACCTTTGGAGGAGACTGTTGATTTTATACTCAAAAATGTAAGTATTACTATTTAAAAACAAATGCATGCTAGCTCACCCAAACACTTACGTACAATAATAATGCTAAATTCTGACCAATAATCGATTGATAAATTTTATATATATGTGTATATATATATATACACATACAGCGGGTAAAATAAGTATTGAACACATCACCATTTTTCCATATATATATATATATATATATATATATATATATATGAAGAGTTCAGTTGCAAAAGCCTTTAAGTGCTGTCTGAAATTTTCATCTAAAATTAGCATTTTTATCAGGTTCCTATGTTTAGGTTCAGTAATTTTGCTCTAATGGCAATGTATATGTCCTTTTCTATGCAATCAAAGTGAAGTAACTGAACATAAATGTAGGAGCCTGATAAAAATGCTAATTTTAGAAGAAAATTTCAAACGGCACTTATATATATATATTGTGTGTGTGTGTGTGTGTGTGCGCGTGCCTTTTATTAAAACAAGCAAAATGTGTGATTTGTTTTGTCATGTGCCATAGCTATTCATGACTACACACTAGACAAATGCAGCCAAGGTGAATACATCTCAATTTTCAGTCAAGCAATGAATTAATGCTAAAGTTAAAGCTGCAGTCCGTAACTTTTTTTGGTTAAAAATGTTCCAAAATCAATATTTGAGCAAGTACATAACCAGCCAGTATTCAAAACTATCACCTTACTTTAGCCAATTCACAACGGTGAGCTTATAATAATGTTTTCTAATTTTAAGTGGTATGGGTAGGTTTTCGTGGGAAATTCAAGCATGGCACTGCATCATTACATCACGTCTGTAAACATAAATAAGTTATCCTGGCTGCTAGGCTATCGCATGTGAGGGTCCTGCAGGTGACGGTTCGTTTATAGCCTTTTCTTACAGCAGCTGGAATAATTAAATTTATCATTTTGATGGCGGATTGTAACCCAGAAAGGATTATGTGTTTATGAAACACATGTGAATTAAATTGAATTATATTCCAGTTTTAAATGTGCTTCTGATTACAGATAGCCTGGGATTACACAAGATTTGTATTCTAAAGAAAACCAGTTCGATTGGGAGCATAGTTTGCTTTTTGGGTTAAAATAATTTCTTAATATGAAATTCGAATGGCATGACAATTAGAGATTAGACTGTAAAGAAATTGAAATCTACACACTAATACTCATTGTCACGCAACGCTGATGTTGTTAACATTAATAATTTGAGAATAAAGTATAACCGATCGTTAGATTTAATCACCATTGGTAGCGAGATTTATGGTAATGCTTTTTTCCTCAGTTGGTCAGAACAAATGTGGCAGACTTATTACTTACTTGTTCAGATGGCAATATACAGTGAAAATTCTTATTTGGGTCATATTTCCAAGACATAGGCTAGAATCTGTAATTGCGAAGTACAGTAAATATCCACACCGGAGCGGTGACTGACTGCCACACATTCACCTCAAAACATTAGATTCATCCGCGCTGAAGCTGTGCCGGCTCACAACCCCACGCAAGCAAGATAATTCCGCAAACAGCTGCAATTTCAGGTTTTCAAACAGAGATGGCGACAAAGAGGCAAAACTTACGGACTGCAGCTTTAATTAAATAATTCTATTTTATTTACTGACAACAACAGGAGACATGAATAAATGAATAAAAGTAACCATCACAATAAATACATATATATACACACAAGTCAACAACACATGAAACAAAGCTTTATTCAAACTTATTGTTCCAATAATTATGTTTACAGGAGGTGAACCCCACATCCTACTGCCATCTTAACACAGCTGTGCCAGTTCTGCAGCTGACCACTGTGCCCACCTTCACCTGTCTTTGCTGTCCATCATGTCCCCGCAGTCAGACTGGAATCTGATCATTGATGGGAAAGGGACATCGAGGCTATCCTTGCCTGAGTGCTCAGAGGACGAGGAAGACCGTGACGATAGCCCCCCTGAAGCACACAAGAGGCAAGAATAGGAGAACATCTGGCTGCCGCTGTGTCTGTGCCTGCTCTCCATGAGCACGACCACCTGTAAGACATTTACACAGGTTAAAACATTTTACAATTAATGTTGTCAGCTTTCCTTTTCTTGCCAAATTTCATTACATACGTTTACAATTACATGGTAATTTTTTTTTGTGGTGTAGTGGGCTAAACCACTGAACTGGTAAGCAGCGTCTGCCAAATGCATAAATTTAAATAAATGTAAATGTGATTTTCGTAAAAGCTTTTCTGTAAGTGTCTCGGGCACAACCTCTGAAAAAAATTCTGTTCATACAATATCAGTCGATGGAGGCTTTCAGAAGCTTCATGACATTATTTGATAATGCTTTTAAACATTCTGAAACTCTCCATTGACTGATGTTGTATGAACAGAATCCAGCAGAACAATCCTCATCCTCAATGTCTTTTGGTCTTTTTCTGGGCTCCAGAGCAAGATCATTTCCAGATGAGGCCGTAAGGGCAGGTGGAGTGATGGAGCGTCTCATCCACGACACTGGACCATTTCCAGGATGCTGCTGTGGACTTCTCCATCCTCACTGCTCACAGCAGCCTGCAGACATTTCAGATCATACAAAAATGTACAAATATAATACAAAAGCAGTTATTTTAACAGCACAATGTCATTTGATTTTGGTATTAGTAGTAACAAAATTACTTGCATTATATTTTTTTTATAAAGGTTTTTTTTTTTTTTAAATAATTAAAATAAACAAGATTTTTCTTAAGATATTAATTTCTGTAGTGTACTCACTCAAAGCCTTTGATGGCAGCATTCCTTCATCATTCACTCTGCATCGAATAAGTACACGTGTCTCACCTGTCCCTGTAACATCCTGACAAGAGTCAAGTCACCTCTGTGATTTATCTGCTCAGTGCTACATTTGCATGTTGGGGTAGTTGCTGATGTGTTTGCTTTTTATCCAACACAAATGTTCCTCGATTTATCAACAGTACTAATGGACAAATAAAATAACTCATATTTACTTACTTTATGTTGATTTATTTATTTACACTACTTGCATTTTTCTAAAGCAGTGTTGACAACAATGAATTCTACATAATAGCACAAATACATCACTCACTCAGATGTCTATTTCATGTCTATTTGATGTTCTTATCAAACATTTTCCTGTCAGATGTTAAATAGACATTTAGTAGGTGTCTTTAAGATGTATGTAGTTTATGTAAATCTACTTTGGAGACGTACATCTGCTCACTGGAGCTCCCCTGTTCGCTATATGTAATATGTGTTTTTACATCAAAATACTATACAATTTAGTCTCTTTACACCTTCAACAATTGAACAGTTTACTGTACAGTAGTTAAACAAATACGATTTTCACAAAATAAATCATGTTTTTTTATTTATAATGCTCACATTTAAAAAAAAAACACCCTCATCGCTGTTCAATGACATTGCCCTGCTTTTTTTCCTCAACATTGTTTCACCATTAACTGAGGGTGAATAAGTGATCTTGAACCATCATCACTTCATAATGTTGATTCAATGACATTACCATTGTTTTTGTTGTTGAAATATCCCCATTGTTTCAATATTAATTGAGGGTGCAAAAGTGATGTTGAAGACCAACATCATAACGTTGATTCAGTGACATTTTAATTGATTTTCTGTTTCAACATTAATTGCAGGTGCAAAAGTGATATTGAACCAACATCACATTGCATCCAGTGGGGACATAATTACTGATTTATAATGACTTATACTGTCTTTTTATGCATCGCGCCGGGGTAAACATTACCATGTCTGCATTTGTGATCTGAGAAACGACAAACAACAAGCACTACTCTACACAGCTCAAAACTCGACTTTGAATCATCGGTGGCAAATTCTTTAAATAAGAAAACATACTTACAGGCTGTGAGTCAGAAGCACCAGACTGTCCTTGCAAAGTTGGAATTGCCCCACTTTATAAAAACAGTCTTTGAGCAGCTGGCAGCTACTCTCCCAGGTTCAGGAAACAGTCCTCCGTAAAATGCGCTGCACACACTCTAATATTTGGGTTGAACTGTTCTGGAACAGTGCTGTAAAAACAACTTAACCACTGATTTCTAGTTGTGTCCTCTTTTGGAAGCCCAAACAAAGTACTTTCGCTTTCACAATGAAACACAGCGTCTCCAGGACATGGTGCCGGCGGCAACAATACTACAGAGAGAATAAAACTCCCGCCCACTTTCTTTGCATAAACATCTGGGTGGTGTTTTGCAAATCTCCCCACACCATGACGTAGACATGTGGGGGCGTGTTTGAATGAGCCGTTTTAGGAGGGCATGGTCGAGTCTTAACTTTTATAAAGAATATCTCTTTGGTTTTGAGACTTTAGTCTTTGCAACTTCAGGGATCTTATCTATTCACAAACAGCTTGTAACACTCCAAAGAGAAAGGAAAACTTAATCGCATCATATGACCCCTGAAAAACATTATAGGGGTAATATGTGCAATATTCTAAAAATACATTTCCTTTACCGTATTCGGCAATAAAAACTTGTTACCAGCTGACCATATTTTATCAATGGAAGGTATAGAAAACAATAGTTTTTGGATTTTGGATAACTGATATCTCGAGTAACACTTTCTGAATTACTACACTTCTAAGGTTCATTTCAGATGCGCCTAACCTCGTGAGGCAGTGAGGGGAGGAGTGAAAGTCAGGGTTTGACCTCTTGAAGTCTACGAGATCAAATGGGGATATCGCGTTATTCACACTCATGCACTGTGTTGCTTATAGACAGGATATAATTTCAGTTCTGTTGGTTTTAAATATGATGAACAACACACTCAAAGTATTTAATTCCATTTGAAAAAACGTATTTATCCATTTTTACTTTAATACAAACATGTATTTTAGAATTTTTTTAGAAACATGACAATCAACTGTTCACAGAGATCGAACTGTCAAGTGTGTGGGAATGTTCATACATAATTTAAACAATGACATGATATCAGATACAAATAAATATTTTAGAAGAGAACAAAACATCATGGTTTCTTGAACTAATGAGCATTAAGCTGTGTTGTCAGCAAGTCGTTTCCCATCGTGCTTTTGGTCGGTGCAGCTGGGGTTGCAGCATCTGCGCTCATCGTCATCAGTTGGGAAACTAGGTGTGCTATTTGATAGCAAACTTTCCTTTTGAATGCCACATTTCAAACATTTGCAAAACCGAATTTTTCATTCCTAAAAATATATCTAAATATGATCTATGCTCTCTTTATTCTTGCACAGACGGTGCTGTATTAAACAGTAGGCCTACATGAAAAGTGTTTCTGTTGCTTCAGGAAAACGTCACTGAAATGTCTGTGTATTTAACAAATATTGCATTTAATTCACTTCATCTGCGATAAACTATGCAAACACCACATTAAGGCACTTTAGTGTCTTTTACATTAAATGTTTTAAAATAACCCTCATGTTTCCATTGTCTCTAGTCTAGCTTTGTTTGTGTAACCTCTCCTCTCTAGATGAGTGTGCTCATGTTAAAATCAAGTTTAGCAAGGAACTGAGATGAAAAAAATATTTCATGACAATTGCATAGTGACATCCTTTAAATTTATTCAATGTAAACATTAGCCATTTGAATATAAAGTCTTTGATTTCATGATATCTTCCTAGAAATACAATAACGGATTCAAGACAACAACGAAAGTAGATAAAATGATGTTTGTAGATTAATATTAGTTTTATGAAATAAAATGCATATCACACACCGAAGATGACCCTGAGATCTGCCAGAGACAGTTTAGTGAATGAGGATCCAGTTCCAGACAAGACTTTCTGAGCCAGTTCCTTCTTCTTCTCCTGTAGTGAAGAGATCTTGTCTTCAACTGTCCCGTCACACACAAACCTGCGGGGAGATGACACGCTTGACACCATGCAATCAATCTGACTGCTGCTAATGTTTCTTTGCTTGATAGGAAAATATGCCACATGCCATATTACCTCAAAATCTTTACAGAACATGTTTTTTTTTGGGGCTCATCTCATTCATGAAGCGGTCTTTTCTGGTCATTAAGAACCACTACTTAACTGTGTAACTATCTGTCTATAACTGAATACAAGCAACATCAAATCCTCACCTGTGAATTGTAACATCCCGCGACTGTCCCACCCTATAGATCCGATCACAGGCCTGGTCCTCTAGTGCTGGATTCCTGTGAATCAAGGCCCAGTTCTTATACACGTTCACGGTCTCTCTGAAGCAATCCACTTGCAAATCAGTTTACAGTGTGAACCAAAGCAGTTATTGTTTGTGTTTGTGTTGTTTTATAAATTAGACTTTAGACTGATGGTGTAACCGGCATTCAAGAGACTGAAATTACTCATATGTGACCCTGGACCACAAAACCAGTCTTAAGTGTAAATTTTTCAAAATTGAGATTTATACATCAGAATAAGCTGAATAAATAAGCTTTCCATTGATGTATGGTTTGTTAGGATCAGACAATATTTGGCCGAGATACAACTATTTGAAAATCTGGAATCTGAGGGAGCAAAAAAATATAAACATTGAGAAAATCACCTTTAAAGTTGTTCAAATGAAGTTCTTAGCAATGCATATTACTAATCTAAAATTAAGTTTTGATATATTTACGGTAAGAAATTTACAAAATATCTTCATGGAACATGATCTTTACTTAATATCCTAATGATTTTTGGCATAAAAGAAAAATCGATAATTTTGACCCATACAATGTATTTTTGGCTATTGCTACAAATATACCCCAGCGACTTAAGACTGGTTTTGTGCTCCAGGGTCACATATAAAGATCTTCTGTGTAACACTGAAATTTGTATTAATACATATTCATTAAAACTTCTTAAAAACGTGTGAAGTGGCTCACCAGTGCATGTCCATGAGAAACAGATGATTCCCTCCAATCAGATTGATTCCCACACCTCCAGCACACAGAGACACCAGCATCACCTGCAACATCAAGGCCAACAATGAACATCTTTCTAATTCCTGACAAACCAACTAAACACATTAGCAGTCAGTGAAATTACAGATGCTCAACAAGTCAGACCTGCTGTGATGTCAATGTGAAGGAATATGCCATATACCTGTGGTCCTTTAGGGTTAGTGTTGAACTCCTCCACTAGGTCCATTCTGCGTTTAGGATTGACCGTGCCATCAATTACTGAGAACTTTAGCCCCATTTTCTCCAAGTGAACAGCAACGATATGCAGCATGCTGGTCCACTGAGACACAATCACACTGCAGGGTTCAAAATGGAAAGATTGCAAAAATTACAAACTGGTTTTGGGAATCTCAATATAGTACATGGTTGATGTCAGACTGAAATAATAATAGACTGTTAAATGAGATCAAACAACAAAGACATAGTGAGGAAAACTTGCAATGTATCTTCTAATGACTTTTACCTCAGTGGAAAATTTACATTTACTATCTTATGTTTATGATAGAACCAAGAGGTACTTTTCCCTTTTAAAACTCCATGTTCAGAATAAAGACACATTATTTAGGCTTCCCACACATAGGAGTTATTCATGTGGATCTACTGATAATAAGAACCAGATGGAGATCTGAAGATATTTAAAGGTTTTATCGTTTACCGAAACTGAAAGTCCAGTTGACATACCTTTTGTGATCTTTCTTCCTAATTTCTCTCAACTCTGTCAGAATGGCTGAAATCTGAAGTAAATAAATAAATGACATCACAAAGAGCATAGTGACAAATGACACACATATCCACCTTTTTCTGAACGAGTCAGTCTACTATGTTTAAAATTATGGGAGGCACTTCCGGTTTAGGGAATATCCGTTCAAAATGACTGAAACAAATAATTTCAAATAGCTGTGTTCCATTCCTCCTGATTTTCTTCTCTTCTGTTTTTATATCGAATTAAAATCTCTTACATTTCTTTCCCAGGTTTTTACATGGCTCTCAAAATGGTCACTCCCCCTGAAGTTACTCAAATAGTTAGCTCAAAACGTCACGGGGTGTAGAAAAAAAGGTGGATACTGGAAATAAAATGCACACAGCAAGGTGCAGGAGATGATGTTCACCTTAGTGCTTTCACGAGTGTCCTGGAAGAGCTCAGAGGAGAAGCGGTTGCCGTTGAGGGACACAGTGTCTTTAGGGTCAGAGGGCTCAGATAGAGACAAAGCACACAGCTGCTCTTCTAGAGTCAGAGCTACACCATCCCCCTGCATCTCCGACTGATCCAGAGTCTGGAAAAACACATCATACACACTGTGTTAGTACGTGAAAGTGTGTAATAAGAGTGTGTGACACAGAGAGGGAACGTCACCTTCTTGAGCAGAGACGGGTGGCAGCAGCACTGCCTGAGACGCAGCAGCAGTGATAAGATGTGGATGGTGCTGGAGCCCTGAGGCTGCTGAGAGGAAGACAGCGGTTCCTGCTGAGACATCCCAAACTCTCGTGCAACTGAGACACAAACAAGCTCTCAATTACCTTCTTTACCTGTATCGGTAAATGAACAGTCCCACACAAGCCCTGAACTACACTCACTGGCCACTTCATTATGCCAATTTGAAGGTTGTATCCTTTGAAGAACACAGACTTGGGGCTACGACTACAAAGGCTGCAAAGTTCGAAGTGAGCTTTGTTAAAGGGGTCATCGGATGCCCATTTTCAAGTTGATATGATTCTTTAGGGTCTTAGTGAAAAGTCTGTAACATAGTTCGGTAGTGTAAAACAGCTGATTTTGACAGTGTAAAAACGGTGTTCTGTTTACAGCAAGCCGTTTTATTGCATGCCACTTTAAATGCAAATGAGCTTTGCTGACCCCTCCTCTCTTCCGAGCTTCTCTCTGAGAGACGGTAAACTTGCTAATTAGGACATTATTAGGAAAGGCGATTTGCAAACATTCATTAAAAAACCCTTACACTCATTTCTTCTGGAGGTGAAGCTGGATCACGTGTAAAGATAGACACATTTAGGTAGATTGAGGGAGCATTCCCTTCAGAAACAAATGTAAATCTACTGTATTTCCAGTGGATCAGATGTCAAGAGTAAATGACGACTGCTATGTTCATTATTACAACCAACAACAGAACACCTCAATCGCTTAAGAGACATTCTTGACTACATCTGCTCCGGCGGTGAAACAATGGAGGACTGATGACAGCTCACTCAGGGCAGGTCTAAGGTAAAACACCAGTGTCAATCAAACAATTGTGGGAGGGGCCTGGGTCTGTGTGACATCACACCGACAGGCTTCTGAGATCGGCTCGATATGAGAAAGAGGTAATGATTTAAGGAGATTAAATAAAAACCACTGGGTGGATCTTTATCATTATAGGGTGGTTGTGTACACACACTGCCAACACACATTTCAAAAGTACATGTCGCATCCCTTCAGACAGACCACAGTGGTTCTCAATTCCAGTACTGGGAACCCACTGCTCTGCACATTTTGTATCTTATCTGACACACTCAGTTAAGTTCATGGATCTCACTCATCAGAATAGGGGAAGAAATATGATTTAAGTGACTTAGATCAAGCCAACATACTTGCCATATTCAGAGTAGTTCAGAAACTGCTGATCTACTGGGGTTTTCACACACAACCACCTCTACAGGTTACAGAGAATGGGCCGAAAAAAAAAAGGCGGTGATGTAATGGTGTGGGGTATATTTTCTTGGCATATTTTGGGCTTAGTGAAGGGTTTAATGAATGTTTTAATAAATGTGTGAAATACATTTGACCCTTTGGAGCTTGCCATAAAAGGTTTATGTACACTGGAAGCACATATCAGCTTTAGTGAGAAAATGATTTACATTTAAAACAAAAACACAGACTACTGTAACGAACCTGAGAAAAAAAGCTCAGTTATTTAGTGAGAAAGGAGGCTACAAAGCCACACAGAGATTCAGTGGTTAATCCTGAAACACACACTTTCAGAACATACAACTGAAACTTAAGACTGTAAGCGTGAGACTAGTTTAATTTAGAAAAACAGATTGCTATCAAATGCTCATTAACTGTTAATAACTCAATCCTTCGCTTACAGTGACAGATACTGCTTACCTTTCTCAAAAGGATTACTACTGTCACCCTTTTTAGTGTTTCCTTCCTCATGTCTCTTCAGATAGTTCTGCAGTGTGGACCTGGGAAGGAAAAAGACAAGACAATCACACCATGCATGCAAAACATCAAGAAGTGGAAGGTACTGAATACACAAACAGATGGATGTTCAGTGAGATGATGAACCTGGATTGAGCAAACACAACATCATATACAGCCTGTTCATCTTCAGAGAGCTTCAACCTGTGAACCTCACACGTCCGATCAGGCAGAGAGACCTGAAGCAGAAGCACAAACATTTCAGGATTCCTCAGGTTAACAATACATTTCCATAAATTTGTGTCATTTGTGATTGCGGCTAACTTTCATATTAATTTCCAGACCTGGAAGCCACAGTTTAAAATGTCCCTGATATTTCCAGTTTTTCAATCCTTGAGTTTTTAATCATTTCTAGGCTATGAGTTTGTGTGTGTACCAGTGGTTTTCCTAAACACTGAGTGTGTGTGTGTGTGTGTGTGTGTGTACCAGTGGTTTTCCTGTAGCATCCAGCTGATCTTTGGTCCTGCGAAGCAGCAGAGCTCTGGTGAGGATGTTCAATCTCTCTCCTCCTCTCTTTGAGCCATTATCCACCTGAGCCTTCCACAGCTTATACTCGTCAAATGGAGAGCATCTCAGAAACCTGCAGAGCATGTGCAAAAACAACAGCAGTTCAAGTAAATAAGTCGCTATAACAGAGTCGTTAAAGCACTGTGCTGCAGATTATTTGGCTTTTCAAGGCAACAGACACCGGGAAAAATGTGTAAATGCTGTCTGGCTGAACTATATCCAGATACTTCTTAATATGAAGCGTATTAAGGGTAAAAGACATATTACACATATACTTTGTCTCATTGTGCACCGAAACAATTCACCATTTTCTACACGTCGATTTGCCAGGAGAGGAAACAGTAAAATGTATTGAATTCAGACACAGCTGTAGAAATTATTGAGCACAGCCGTCGTGTTCTGACTCCTGACTTATGGAAAACACATCAAATCAGATATGTCTGCTCAGACTGAGACACTTTGCATTCCTCAGCTCGAACAATATAGTGTGACGCCAGCAATGTCAAGATCACATGTTAGATATCCGAGGAATTACAAGAACAGATCAAATCTATACCTTGAATCCAATGTCACTTTGGATGAGATGCCAAATGCTTAAAAAACCAATCTGGGGTTTATATAAAGGACTGTGAACATAAAAAAGGCATGTTTTTTTTTTTTCCAGGATACATAAAAATAAGATGGATTTGAATGCCAAAAATGTTTTTGCTGCCTTACGCCCACTTGAGATCCCGGAATATTGCTATTGTTACATTTGTGGTGTAGTGTGTCTTAAATAGCTAGAAATTGTTCATTGTGAAAGAATTTTGTGGCAAACTGAACATACTTGAGGAGTGAATACATATCCAGCAGGTTGTTCTGAATAGGGGTTCCAGTAACAGCCCAGCGTGATCGGGCCCGCAGCTTACACACCGCCATGGATGTCTGGACTTTTGGGTTCTTAATGTTGTGAGCTTCATCGAGAATCACACGTGCCCAGGCAACACGTAACAGAGGAGGCAGGTCTGTGGCCTGAGACAAGAAGCAAATAACTTCTTAAAACAACCTCTCAGAGGCGCTCAGAAAACAAAACAGGTCCAGGCCCTCAAACATCTCAGCTATTAAATTAATCATTCAGATGTTGAGGTCACTATTCGTACCACATGATCAGAGTCCTTAGAGGGTTTCTCCGCATCCTCCTTCTGCACCGGGATCTCCTTAGACACCAGACTGTATGTGGTGATCACAACATCATGCTCGGCAAGGCTGGTGGAGACAGATTAGAAAGAGGACAGGTTAAGCAAGATGACAAGCAAAAGAAAAAGTGAGAGAGACAAAAAGACAAAACAAAACTGAATAATTGCAATTGTACAGTGACCATAAAAAGTATTTGGACACAGGTTTTTGCCCCCTTACTGATTTTGAATTGTTTTGCATATTTGTCACACTTAAAAGATTCAGATCATCAAACAAGTTTTAATATTACACTAAGATAACACAAGTAAATACAAAATGCAATTTTTAAATGATGATTTCATTTATTAAGGGGAAAAAAACTGTCTAAACCTACCTGGCATACGTGAAAAATTAATCGTTTAACCTATTAAATCATGAAAGAACTGTGATCAACCACATTATTTTAGAAAGCGGTGTTAAATTTCACTAGACGCACCCAGGCCACTGCTGACCAAAAAGAACACAAAGGCTCGTCTCACATTTGCCAAAAAATATCTTGATTAAGACTTTTGGGCAAATATTCTGTGGACTGATGCGACAAAAGTTGAACTTTTTGAAAGGTGTGTGTCCCGTTACATCTGGCGTAAAACCAACACAGCATTTCATAAAAAGAACATCACACCAGCAGTCAGACATGGTGGTGGCAGTGTGATGGTCTGAGGCTGCTTTGTAGGACAATGATCCCAAACACACCAGAAAGTTCACCTCTGAATGGCTCAAGAAAAACTAAATGAAGGTTTTGGAGTGGCCAAGTCAAAGTCTAGACTTAAATCCAATTGAGATGCTGTGGCATGACCTCAAACAGTCCATTCATGCTTGAAAACCCTTCAATGTGGCTGAATTAAAACAATTATGCAAAGAAGAGTGAGCCAAAATTCCTCCACAGCGATGTGAAAGACTCATTGTCAGTTATCGCAAACGCTTGATTGCAGTTGTTGCTGCAAAGTGTGGCACAACCAGTTATTAGATTTAGGGGGCAATTACTTTTTCACATAGGGCCAGGCAGGTTTGGACAGCCTTTTTCCTTTAATAAATGAAATCATTATTTGAAAACTTATTTAATTAAAATATTAACTTAATTAATATTAAAATTTGTTTGATGATCTGAATCATTCAAGTGTAAAATATGCAAAAACCTTTTCACGGCACTGTATGAATGCCACTGCATATGAAAAAATATCAATGAAAGTGTGCGGCCTACACGCCTGAACTCCTCTGTCGGTTGGGGCCATGGTACAAATACACACTGAGACGGCTACTCTTCACACGCTTCTCAATCTCTTTCTTCCAGTGATGCAGCAGAGAAGCAGGACAGATGATCAACGTCCCCTGAGAAGCCACTGTGGTTGAATCTGAGGATGGTAATTATGACACATGCAATCATGAATTTGTTAGCGTACACAACAGCCCTGAGAACAGCAGAAAGCTCCAATCAGATAAAACACGAACATACACGGACTGAAGATCTAAGATTGTGACCTATTAATTACTGATGGATACCGTTTTTAGAAATCCATTCCTCCAGTTTTTCATTCTTCTTTTTCTGAGCCAGAATGAGGGCGATCATTGTGAGAGTCTTCCCCAGGCCCATGTCATCAGCTTCACAAAAAACAAACATTTCAAACAATTAATGAACCCTTTTCATAAACGAAGACACGTTTCCACAGTTACAAACACTGTAAATCTAGCAAAATTAAATATTTTCATTGTTTTTTAAAAAATGTATATTTATAACACTATCATTTGTGTTATTTTACCTCGTCACTGAATTACAAAAAAAAGTTAGCTACAATTAATTTTGACAGCCTTCTGTCCACTGTAACTACACTGCAAAAAAAATGGCTTACATTACTTTGTATTTTTATCTTGTTTCTAGTCAAAATATCTAAAAATTCTTAAATCAAGATACTTTTACCAGATAAGGAAAACGACTTAAGATATTTAGTCGTGTTTCCAGGAGAAAGAAAACAAAATTAAGTGCATTTTGCATTAAACAAGATAAATTATCTGCCAGTGGGGTTGTTTTAAGAATATTTTACTTAGTAAGATAAGCCATTTTTTCAGTGTAATTATGCAATATTTTTGCCTCTTTTAAAATGTAAAACACCACTATAGAGGTTTAGAAGTACGTCAACTTCTGCCTCTGAGAACAGAAGAAATGTGAAAAGGGTGTAGACTTAATTTTATGGTGAAAAAAATCTGCCTTTTATGTGGACAGTGGACTGAACTGGATGTAGTTTAATATTAGGCTTCAAGAACTGACCGCTAAATCTTCATTTTAATACATTTAAAAACGTTCATTGCATTATAAAATAATTTGGCTCCACTTTATATTAAGTGGCCTTAATGACTGTGTACTTGCATTTAAATTAATCATTTGATACAATGCACTTGTTGTATACATACCTGTTTTGCATTGCATTTATGTGTTAACCCTTTCATGCATGTGTCCACTACAGTGGACAGATGTTTGGAACCCATTTTGAACCATTTAGGTTGTAGTACCATGTTCCAACCACCAAGTGGTGAACCCCCAAAGCCCTGTCTACAATTCCATTTAATTATTGTCTTTGTCTCCATTTTTTGTTTTGAGATATTGCATCTTATATTCAAAAAGGCAGAGGGAAGATGAGATGCACCAATTGCCTCAGGAATAAATGATGAATCCTTTTATTCTCAGAAAACCAGACAGGTACAAAAAAATAATTTTCAGCTAAATAGGAATGTCAAAAATCTTAATCTAAATTTTAACAATATTTTTCTTGTACATTTTTTCTGTGACAGAAAACATATCTGTCCACTCAATAGACGTCATGCACCAAAGGGGACATTGTGCCTATATATATATATATATATATATATATATATATATATATATATATATATATATATATATATATATATATATATATATATATATATATGTTCTGCCATATTTTGTGTTTTATCAAAATTATGATATCATTTACACTTGAATAGTTTTATTAAACAGCAATTTTAAATAGTCTTCAGATTTGATCATTTATTTCAATGCTTAGAGTCTATATTTATTTATTTATTTATTAGGTCATATAAATTGTAGGCATGTACTGTATTGAGTGCAGGGATATGTGTGCATGATTTTTGAGTGTGTGGTGGGAAGGTGTGTATGCTTGTGTGTGTATATATATTTGTGCTCACATATGATACTGGATTTAATTGTTTTAAATAAAAGTTAAATAAAAAAAAATGTAAAAAGTGTTTTGAGTCATAGAATGTTATGTTTTTCAAATGTCGTCTCTGTCGTTGTTATTTAATGTTCCAAGTTTCTGATGCAAAAGCCTCTAAAAGCCATATCTGTCAAAAATGAGATAACGATACTGAGTGAATGCTCTCGGCACATAATATACGTTCATCAAATACTTTAATTTCAAATCAGCTAAATCCCAGCCTCAGCCCATTCAGAAGTACAGTGCTTACACAGAAACCTATATATAGCCTAGGTGTCTGATAAAAATGTTGAAGAAAAACATCAGACTTCTTAAGTGTATTCAAACCATTTTCTCTTAGTAAATGTTTTAAAAACATGTTTGTTTGTTTTTTCAGACCAGTCATTGACTCCCTTCAAATTAAATATATTGATTGAAAAAAAAAAAAAAAAGTTATTGGCATGATTTTTCACTTGTTTAAAAAAATAAAAAATACTTGCAAACATGTTTTGCAATACAATATGAACACAATAAGTACATTGTACTCATTTTTAGATGCAAGTACACAGTAGTTAAGGCCACCTAATATAAAGTGAGACCAATAATTTTAACTTGAATCAATATTTAGTTCCCACTAATTTGTTTTGTAAGTGTTTGTATTATAAATTGGAGAATGCAATGTTGCCAAACTCACACTGAACTCACACTGGAGCCCCTGATCATCCTGTCAGGGTTTACTTTATAATAAATATTTTACTGACTAAATGGTAACACTTTAATTTAGGGTCTCTTAACTATGCATGCATATTACTAGAACATTAGCAATTTATTAGTAGTAATTAAGCACATATTAGTGACTTATTCTACATGAATTTATTCTACATCCCAACACCTAAACTTAACAACTACCTTACTAACTATTAATAAGCAGCAAATTAAGATTGTATTGAGGGAAAAGTCATAGTTAATAGTGAATAAGTGTTCCCTATTCTAAAGTGTTACAGACTAAATTAAAAAATAAATAAAAAACAACATCACAAATACATATATTAAATATATATGCATATATAAAATATCAATCTCAATCAAAATATTAATAAAAATGATGAGTATTACCCAAAATTCCGCCACATGGTTTCTGTGTCTCTCTCCACAGCAGCCAGGCCAGAGCTCTCCTCTGATGAGGCAACAGCGCCACCTTGTGAAATAAAATCATCTTTTATACAATCTAACTGTATACTTAACTATTCAGCAAATTATTCCACAACAAATATGAAATTAATTTGATGAATTAAAAGTTAGCAATAAAATGAAAAATGTAACTTCTTATATTGAACAAGTGGCAAGTCTACTAATTTGCATTTACACTTCAATATCTATTTTGCAGTCCAATCATCAGATTTTCAAATTCCGTCCTGCATTTAAATATTTTGCACTCCTGATCATGAGGTTTTTACTTTTACTCTTTTACAGTACAGCTGTATAATTCAATTTATGCACATTTGACTATGATGGCATTATAATATGCAGACAGCTTTAAAGCCTGAACCGGCTTACCTTGATTCCTTTGGGATCCGGTGCCTCTGTGTCTTCTGAAGGGCAGGACTCCAGCGAGTCGTGCAGATGGTCGATGGTCTCAGTGGTGGCATTGCGGACAGCCAGCAGTCTGTTCTCAGTCATCCTGCCACCATAGAAAGCCTGGCTCTGAGGATTCACTGCAGAGACAACCGGCCAAATCAGCACATCAATGCGCTCACTAATGAGATGGGCACACAAAGCACCAATTTATAGGAGAAGAATGAGATTAAACACTATACCTCCAAACATCTGGGAGTAGCCTTGGCTCAGGTTCAGACCCAGTGAGCTACCAGAGGACTCCTTCATCACGAGAGCTGGAGCGGCGGGCAGGAGGACGGTGCTTCCAGGACGACTGAATGGATTGGAATGGCTGTGTGCTGCTTTATGTTCTGCCTCCGATTTGACTTTATCCTGAGACTCTTTATCTGAGATTCATTTGAATTTCTTCAGTATTTCTTCAGTATAAGGGTATTAAGCTTATCAAGCTTAATTTTTATTAATTATTAAAGTGCCCCTATTATGGATTTTTGAAGATGAGCTTTCATGCAGTGTGTAACAGCTCTCAGTGAATGAAAACATCCTGCAAAGCTTTAAATCTGAAAGTGCACCGTGTATGAAGTTATTGTCTCTCAAAAGAAATTAATCATCACTTTGCTGGCATTGGTCTGAATGAAAATGCAAATTCATTATTTGCCACTAGGTGTCGCTTTCGAAGCGTTAAAAGCTCACAAACACTGCTTTAAATGAAATCGGACCAATCACTGCAGATTAGAGTCACATAAAGGAGGGGTTTGGAAAAATGAATCATTGAGCGAATCGTTTGGGAGTCGTTGAGCAAGTAAGGTAAAAATAAATGCATATTATAAGAAAATTAAAATGTTTTTTGACCTTGCATGCATGTCAACTTGTTGTTGGGGATTCCCTTTCATATCCCATAATAGGGGCACTTTAATTCATAAACATCATTATGTTTTTTTTTAGGAAGCATGTTACAGCCTTGACTTGTCATGAAAAAGGTCAAATTATCTGATGATCTAAAAAAAAAAAAAAACTTTCTGATATTGAAAAAGTCATGAGGATCTACAGGGGTCCCAAATATATAACATTGTTTCCTGTTTTATGTTCTTTTTTCTACAAATTAGTTAGGCCCCATGGTTTTGAAAAGTTTTTCAAATATTAATAAACTGTAATTTTGTTAAAAAAAAAAGTAATAATAAAATAGTAATAAAACATTATGCTAAATCACTGAAATCCAAAAATGTCATCCTGATAATGAGGCTTTTGCCTTCATTATGACATCAGGACAGTTGCATCAGCCTAACATTTATTCTTTTACACATTGATTGGGGACAGTGAGGTTTTTGTGCCTTGTACTCACCAAAGCTGCATTTATTTTAATCACAAAATGCAGTTAAAGAGCAATATTATGAAATATAATAAGAGTTTAAATAATATTTGAATATTTTAAAATGCAATTAATTCTTGTTATGGCAAAGCTGTATTTTCAGCATCATTACTGCAGTCTTCAGTGTAACATGATCTTCAGAAATCATTCTAATATGCTGATTTGCTGCTCAACAAACATTTATTTTTGTGGAAACCGTGATTTTCTTTTTTTTTTTTTACAGGATACTTGTATGAATAGAAAGTTCAAAAGAACAGTATTTAATTTAAATGGAAATAGACTGCAACATTATACATGTCTTTGTTACTTTTAATTAATTTAATGTATCCTTGCTGAATAAATGTATTAATTTTTTCAAAACAAAACTTATTGGCCCCAAACGTTTTAAATGGTAGTGTATGCATCCCCAGAAAACAACAAAATACATTTTAATTTGGTAAATAAAAACATACTCATAATAAAAGAGGTACATTCAAGTCATGTATAAATCATGTATACTAAATAATTTACAGATAGATCTTGAAAGAATAATGAGCGTCATTGACCCAAAAATAAAGCGAGCCTCACCAGACAGCGACTCCGTGGTCAGACTCAGAGACTCCAGAGCCTCTTCCAGCTCCTTCACCTGACTCTTCAAACGCTCCCCTTTATCTGGCAGAGCCGACACATTCACCACTGAAAGAGTGGCCTGGGAGAGACAGAGCACACAGAGAGTGAGGAACCCTAACCTCCTGAGACCTGGAGAAGATGGGCATGTCATTACATTGTTTAAAAAAAAAAAAAATTATAATTCATAAGCTATGCCATGTCCTTGGTGGAGGACATCGGGACTCTTTTTTTTTTTTAAATAAAAAGACATGAATGAACATGCACAGGCAAAAACAATTGATTTTATAAAATCACCAATACATTTTAGTTTTCAGTTTAGTTTTTATATATATATATATATATATATATATATATATATATATATGCTTTTTTTTTAACCAAACATTGCATAAAGATGATTCTCAACTATGTCACAACAGAATGATTTGATATACCATTTTTTTTTTTTTAATGCAAAATGTGTGTAAAATGGCCATAAACGGATTTTCTCGTTATATACAATGCATCTCTAAACGAAATCTCATTTGCATATTAATATTTTTGGGGCAACATAGAATGAAAAAATAAGTATAATAATGGGAGTAATAATTGACAAGATTTTCATAATAATATATAGTATTTCATAGAAATATTGAAATATAATTTCTTTCCTATTCATTTGTTTTGTTTCCCAAAATGCGTAACAAACATGCTTTTAGTCCCGGCGGGGGCTGTTTCATAAAACAAGTTTACCAAATAAGCCAGGCTTATTTCAGTTAGTCAGACTTATTTTGAACCAAATCAAACTGACAAATCAGCTGCTAAACTTATTTTATGAAACAGGCCCCAGGTGTCTTCATATGAGGACATGTATGAAATCAACGTCCTGTTTTGTAACAGAAAGTCAAATTTTGATTTGAAACCCCATAACATTTTCCTGAGATGTTGATGTATGACACACAGTTTAAAAATTAGTCAGATTTAAATGATAAATTTGAAGACCAAGGAGAGGGAGTGGTTACAATGAAACATTTAGTATCTCTGAAAAGCCCTGAATGTGCTCTGTACAGGACATCCAGACTTAAAACTGTGACATGTAACGTCTCAGAGAAATCACTAAAACATAATGTCCTCATATGTTACCCTGGACCACAAAACCAGTCATAAGTGTCAATTTTTTTAAATTGAGATTTATACATCATCAGAAAGCTGAATAAATAATCTTTCCATTGATGTATGGTTTGTTGGACAATATTTGGCCGAGACACAACTATTTTAAAATCTGGAATCTGAGGGTGCAAAAAAAAATCTAAATATTGAGAAAATCACCTTTAAAGTTGTCCAAAATAAAGTTCTTAGCAATGCATATTACTAATCAATAATTAAGTTTTGATATATT
The DNA here is from genome assembly GCF_012432095.1 of Onychostoma macrolepis. Taxonomy (NCBI): domain Eukaryota; kingdom Metazoa; phylum Chordata; class Actinopteri; order Cypriniformes; family Cyprinidae; genus Onychostoma; species Onychostoma macrolepis. Next base: position 35,980,541 of record NC_081163.1, read on the forward strand.
TACAGTAGGAAATTCACTAAATATCTTCATGGAACATGATCTTAATATCCTAATGATTTTTGGCATAAAATAAAAATGGATAATTTTGACCCATACAATGTGTTTTTGGCTATTGCTACAAATATACCCCAGCGACTTAAGACTGCTTTTGTGGTCCAGGGTCACATATGAGGACGCAGGGTCTCAGGAGGTTAAGCATAACCAGCTGAATCAAATTTGTAATGCATCATGACTATTACATAATATTAACTGTAACAAACAAGACAACAGTAAAGGATGGGTAACCTTCTTCTGCTTGAGCTGGGCTGTGAGATGGCTGTGGAGGGCCCCGGGGTCCTCAGACCGACCCTGGACTTTAGAAGCAGGCTGGAAACCAGGATAAGAGGTGAGTGTTTTCTGAACAGGTGCGGCTGGAGTCGGAGCACTCTGTACCGACACCAGCTGAACATCATCCTCCTCGTCGCTCCACTCACCAAACCGGTCCTCTGCCTGACTCTGCTTCGCTACGGCCTTCTGAACATTAAGTGCTGTGGGTTTTTCAGAAACTGGGCCGTCCTGCGATGCGGAGCTTTGAGTTTTATCCGGAGCTGATTTTGAAGCAGCAGTGCTTTGCTTGTTTGAGCGGTCATCCTTTGTTTCATTCTCTACTGAAGCTTTCTTATCGCATCCGGATGAGCTCTGTGCAGAGCCGCCTGTTTTTGTAGGCTTCTTCTCCTGCTGGTGTTTGAGGCTGGTCTCGGATTCACTCGGTCCTTGAACACTTTCGTCCACAGAGTTTGGACTCTCAGGACTCTCTGCGGTGCTCCTGAACCTCTCATCATCAGACGCTCTCTTCTTTATCTTCATCCCAGCGGGAAGTTTCTTGTTCCTCCAAGACTCTGAGTCTTTCCCCTCTCTGTCCAACCCGCTTTGACCATCTGACCCATTCTTGTTATTCCCTTCTATCTCTGTTGTCTCGGACCGCTCTTCTTTCTTTTTAGCACTGCTGTGATCTTTACCGTTCACACGTTTGTTATCACCATTGATCTCAGCATCTGGATCTCTCTCGCGTTCTGAAGACTTGTCCTGTTTTGTCTTGACTTTGAAAGGGTTTCTGACAGGAGTGAGGCTTGAGGATTGAAGATCTTTCTCTGACAAATCAGTCCTTTTCTCAGGGTTTTTCTGCAAGAAGGTCGTAGTGAATTGTCTCAAGAAATAAATTCATAATTTTAAAAACAAAAAGTGGACACAAATATGCTAACTTTTTTTTTTAATGTTAATATAATTTTAGAAAATACATGTGTGCCTCTCTTTTTTTTTTTTTTTTTTTTTAGCTTGTGCCTCACAGCATCTTATTTGTTTTAGTTTTGAAGCAGTACATAAGACAAAACATACTTAGATGATACCATAAATACAAAACATGTAGTTATGTGGAATATGTGTGAAACAATTGTGTGGTGTAAGTATATATCTCTGTTATGCATTTTACAAATATATATGTGGAACAGCCTATTTGTAGAAGGTCTTGCTTCCAGCCAAAATATATAAATATTCTTAAATCAAGAAGTAAAAATTATGGTCTTGTTTTCAGAAAAAACATGTCAAAATTAAGTGAGTTTTTGCTTGAAACAAGCAAAATAATCTTGTTTTCTGTTTGACATAAGATTATTTTTCTTACCCCATTGGAAGATTATTTTGCTTGTTTCAAGCAAAAACTCACTTAATTTTGACATGTTTTTTCTGAAAACAAGACCATAATTTTTTACTTGTATAGAAAATCCTTCTTGATTTAAGAATTTGTAGATATTTTGGCTGGAAACAAGACTAAACATCTAGGTTAGAAAAGCATTTTTTTGCAGTGTATAAACTAAGAGAAAAAAAGAGAAATAAATTAAATAAGGAACTCTTTTAAGAAGAAAAAATCAAATGTGTACCTCTCTCCACGGAACACAACCACACCACTTCTGTCCTTCAGATTTTCCAAGCATACAGCGATAAAACAACCTGATTATGAAAGAAATAAAGTATTAACGGCGTGGATTTAGAATCCTTTCCTATTTACCTTTCGTTGCAGTCAATTACAAGGACTGTGCCTAGAAAAATGCATACATGTTCAGAAAAGAGTCCTCTTGAATTTTTTACTAACCTTACAACAACCTACATTGCGACACTTGAATATATAGTGTTATTTTACTCAAAAATATGATGTGTGGTTATGAAAGTAATCAACAGAATGATCAGATGGTTATTCCAATACTGGATGGATGTCTTAATACAGACTGAGTTTTAGGTGCCCTTCATCCAGCAGCTTTCCATTGGATTTGAACTTTGGGTGATTTCCACAATATGTCAGGTACAACACAAACAATTCATCTCGGCTTTGTTGCATTGCATTTTACAGTAAAGTCTTATTTTAACATCCGGAGCTGCTTCTCGGGCTTCATTTACTTCATTGAGAAGACCGTTGCTTGCTCCACAACACTCAAAATTATTAATATTATGAGTAATCGTTCATATTGGTCTCTGTGCTTCCCAACACCATCCTCACAGTAGATATGCAGCGTAACCCTTACTTGTATTTGTCCCGTTTTTCATTGTATATTAGTGTCTGAAGTTCAACCATGGAGTCTTCATGCTGAAGGCAGTGCGATGGTGGGATCCTGAAAAACAAGGCAACACACTGACTCATGCACATTTGATTTAAATAAACAAAACCACTCAATCTGTATCAAATCCGTGCATAAATAGAGTGAAAATAAAATTAGAATAAATGATGCATATCACTTAGATTACTATAATGCATGTATGAAGGTGCGCGCACTCACTCTGTAGACAGTGTAAAGTTGCAGGGCGTTGCATCACGCGCAGTGCAAATATAAAAACTTTTGCCCTTATTCGGTCCTTCCTTCACACCGGTCTTCAGTAAGCATGTACTGCCTGAACAACACAAGTTGAATTAGCCCTTTGTCTTGTTAAACAAATTAAATAAATTGAATCAGTACTTTCGCATTCACGCATCAGAAGTCGCCAGCTTGAACACAGAGTGAAACTGCTTTACACTGTGATAAACGAGAATACGATACTTACCGTGTGTTTCACACAGAAGTCTTTCCATCTTATAATGACAGCGCCTTGTTTCATGTAAATCACCGGCTTCACTTTCACTGTAGACACAAACACCCGCCGCTGTCGCGCTTTTCATGACGTAATCTGCACTGTAGCCAATAAACGCCTTGCTGAAACTACTGTACTAATGTACTGACATTGTACATCAATAACAATAAAAGTAGCAACTATGGTGTTTTGGTGGAAGCTATTCTTACAATAGTAAGTTTTGTACAGGTGCGTTGCCCTAAACTGACCAAATATATAAATTCCAAATGTTCTTCAAACACTCTTCTGTTACAGCAGGTGGAGCCATGGGCACATCATATGAATGGACATGTTTTGTTCTGAATATGATTCATAGGATCTTGACCATGAGACAGGCTAGGCTGCACAGTCACAGGAAAATCATAGGTTTGATGAAAGATTTACATTAAAATATGTCCAATCATATTTTGCTTCAAAGAAAATCATCTCCCAGACGCTTCTAGAAGAAAGAAAATCAGTATAACTTCCTTCAAATAAAGAGACCTTCTATTGGAGGCCTCTGTGTAATAGATAAATAAATATATATATTTTTTTGTTTGTTTGTTTTTTAATTGCTCTTACTTCTTTTCTTTCTTTCTATAGTAAATATTATTATTAATATAAATTGCATCATTCTAATTGTAAAAAATAAAATGAAATAAAATAAAATAATAAAATACCTGTAAATGAAGAGGCTTGCTTTTATTTATTTTTAATCTCATGATTGTGAATCTTTTTTGGAAGTTTATCAAGTTCATTAGAACATTACTGCAGTTATCTATGTGTCCTCCAGACAGTATTTGTAATTTTCAAGCCAGCATTTTTTTATTATGTATAAACAAGCAAGTATCTGGAGTCTCATTTTCTCACGAGTGTTTAAACGCACATGCTGACAATACAAATGAAAGCATCTGCTCGGCTCACACTTCGTCTGAAGCTGGATTCTTCTTCTAACCAGTCAGGTAGCTGCTGCTCTGTGAAGAAAGATTTGTTAAATTATGTAAAATGCCATCTGGAGCAGTAATATTTCTTAGCGTCATGAAAAGGACACATGAGGATGAGTGCTACTAAAGGATGAGTAAAAGTGAAGTGAAAACCCAACAGTAATACAGTTATTAACTGCTAAAGCCACACGCAGAGATACATGCACAGAGTGGCATCTGTGTTATTATATGATATGTTTTGACTTTTTCCGTGCTGTTATACTTACTGTCAAAATATCATTGACGGCTACTAAATACTGGCCTACTAGCATGAGACCGTACTCAAGGGCAACACAAACAGAACTCTCTGTGTGTAGCTAAACTGTTGGTGATGATGACACAATGACGAAATTGTTGTATTTAGGCAGACAGTCTGTTTGTGCTTCGCTTTGGGAGTCAGATGCTCCCAGAAAGAGCAGGAAAACGACGAGTACAAAAACACAGTTTAGCTTACAGCTACTGTACTGCGAGCGCCAGCACAACAACAACTGACTCTTTAAATCCAAACACGTCCCCTGAAGTTTGAGCTGGTCACATACTGTTTGACAGAACTTAGCCAAGTGTATGTTAGTCAGTGAATTATTAATTAGTCAATGTGGGATTGCAGCTACTGTAGCTTTACCCATAATGCTAGGGGTGCTCAATAAGAGTGAAACAAATTCAAGTTACCATGTCTAACCGTGACAGCAAGCACCCCCCACTGCCACATCCACATATACATCACCTGCGGCCGCTCAGAGAGTGAGGTAACACGTTTATTAAGAATGTGATCCGCTCATGAGTCAGTGAGGGATAATCCTGTTAGTGGCAAGTGCTCTCAGCTTCTCACTCATTGCTTCCCTGAAGTACTACAGCCCTGGAGGAGCACAGGCTGCTGTCAATTGTTGGCTTTGACTCTGGGGAGCGTATGAGAGACAGGACAAATACAGAGTGTGTAAATCAAAATATTAAAGCATTACATTCCCTTAAAACAGCAGCCGCCCAAGCTCCAGGTGAAGTCCTTTCTGTATACGGTGTATTATTTACGTTATAATAAAATTTCACGCTTTTTACATGTTGACCCACTTTCCTGCACTTTTCCTCATTTCCATATCTGAGACTCACACACCTTACTGTTTTTGCTTTGCCGCCATAATTAAAAATACAGTAACATTTTAGAATACTGTTTGCTCATTAATAAATAACTACACAAGAGTAAGACAATATTATCACTAGGGATGCACCGATATGAACATTTTGGGCCGATATGATAACCGATAATTCTTTATACATGAAAGCCGATAAACGATATATTGGCCGATAAATCAAAATCCAATTTTTTTATATAATTTTTGAGAGCCTGATTACAAAAAAGTCTCACCATTAAAACACTTCAACATAAATCAAACATAAAGCAGCCTTACAAATAAATAAAACAATGCTTAAATAATGCAAACAAGTCACTGGACAACATTACTTAACATTACATTACATTACAAAACACTGCAAAAAAAAAATAAAAAAATTCATGTGCCATGGATAAATTAAACGGCCTTAATAAATTAATTAGCCTCTGCACTGACAATTAAATGATTTTAATTAAACTATATTATTGATGGAAATTATAAGAAAAATAAAAGTGGTGGTTATTATTCATATATCATTGATTTTGAAAAAGTAGTATGTTAAATTAATACCACTGTTTCAAATAGCAGCATGCAGTTTTAGCGCTGCTGAAGAGCTGAATGAACTGAACTGAAGCGCTTATTATTTATACAACATAAACATAATATTATAACTTATATATGCACAAAAAGACGCAAATGCACAAGTGAACTCGAACTAAGTTGTGCTAACCAGAATGTGTAACTTCTGTTGTGGATGCGCTCTTCCCGTAACAACGTGCTGAAACACGACAAATTAAACCAAAGAATTCACAACGTTTTATAATAATGGTGTTATCATTATAATATTATATGACAGTCCTAATCATATAGTTATTAATGTTGTGCGTTGCTGTTTGAGCTGCATGCACTGAGCTAAAGCGATCTATTAACGCTCTATTAGCTTAACCAAATGAATTCTATAGGCCTGGGAGATAAATCATATATGCATAAAATAAACACAATATTACAACCCACAATTGCACAAAAGGCTGCAAATGCACAAGCAAACTTATAGCTCTGTTGTGGATGCGCTCTTCCTGTATCAACGCGCTAAAACACAGGCGCACAAAGATTCCATTCATTATTTTACAGTAATGTTCTCATTATGACAGACTTGCCCTGCACATGTTGCACTTCACTATATTTTCCTTTTCGAAGTGATTAATATTTCAAGCAATTAAAAACCATCATGGCGAACAGTACGCACCTGAAGTGCCTCTGCAGGAAATAATGCATTATTTATTGGCTATAATTGTAGGGTTTGATACATAAATATCATTTTAATTTAGCTCAAAGGGAATCATTTATGATTTTATAGGTAATTTGAACAGAATCACTGTTCTGCGGCTGATCACTGAGTCGGCAGCGATTCACTGAACGAGCCGTATAACATCAACTCTGCACTGGATATTAAAATCCAAAATATAGTGAAAACACTATTAATAAGCACAGTAACAAGATCGGCAGATTAAGACATTAACTTGTAAGCACAAAACACAAGATACTTCTCTTTTAAATATAAATACGACTTTATTTATATAAACCTAAGACATAAACTAATCTAACATGAACACACGCATTCACACATTCACACGTTGCAGAAAGAGAGAAAGGATGAGTTTAGAGAATGAGAATGTGAAATCCCAAGTTTATAGCAATATGTGCTATTGCATAGACCTGAACAAACCATCAATCACTTAATTAACCCTCGCATTGAGTTTCGCAATGAGGCTAAATTTTATATTAAATGCACCAGTTCAGTTAGAATCTGGAGTTGTTTTACTTGCGTTGCCTTGTGTTACAGGAATTTCCTTCTGTCGTCGTCATTGCAGGAAAGGGGTTTTCCCGAGTTGGTGATTGGCTGGAAGTTCAGTAGTCTTTGAAGTGATGTCTTGGGAAGCCAATGGTTGGGCGTTGGCTGAGGATGGTCTTGGAGTCCGTTGCTGGTTGAAGTTTGAAGCGGGTGCAGTCGGAGCTGGACTTTGCGGCAAACTTAACTTTTGAACACGATACTCAACGGAAAGAAAAGAAACTAAAGTAAAAGAATAAAATGAGTAACGAGACTAGGTGGTTTTTCCTCTCATCGTGGTGTTAAGTAGCAACTGGCCTGTAGGCCAGAGCACGCTCAAAGAGCGCTAAAACAGCGTCAAAACGCGGTGTCGAGAAGAAGGGGAGATTTGATGGTGTCCTGAGGTTTTAAACTCGGCTTCTGGACACATCCCATCTGGTGTCTTGACCAATTAGATAGGCTATTATCTTAGCTAGGGTTGTTCCTTCCATCATAAATCAGCATGTTATCAGTCACATGGTCTGAATTTTACACACTCTTGCAAAGTATAATTTCGGATGTGATTTCTATAACCAGAATATGATACATTTGACAAAGAATCAGTTGGAAGAAACGTTTCAAGCTAGAATTGTCAAGCTCATACATACCAAACACGAATAAACCTTAAAGTCATTCAATAGTTATTAAAAAGACACATAATATGTGCTTAAAACATGATAATCTAATGTGTGGGTTACATACATAATATAGTGTTACGCCTAGAAATGTCCTTTTAGGATGATTTTACGTGCATATGAAAAAGAAAGTCTCTGTATAGTTCTGTGGAGACCAAAAGACATGTTCTTTGGACAAAGGAATTTCAGTCTCAGCCTTTGTCTTGTATGTGTGGGGGAAAAGTCAATCTAAAGAAGCTTGTGATTTCTCTTGTGGAACACATGTGATGGCCATCTCTTTGACCATTAATCTTGACTATTTACCCCAAATTTGACGATCTCCTTCCTGCGTTGGACTTATCAATAAATGTTCTTTTGTCTTAATGTTGCGAGCTGTTCTGGAAGAGGCTTGTTGGTTAGGCTTGCTCCAGAGGTTGGAGATAGGCATCTTTACGACGTTGTCATGTTCTCCTGGAATTTCGGCTCCTCATGTTTCGATGTCCTGATCGAATCTTAGTTTTGTCTGACTCGTTCTGATGCTACATAATATATCGGCCAAATTTTCTTATCGGTTCTATAACGATAACAGTAAAATTTACATTTATCGGCCGATACCGATATGGTGGCCGATATATCGTGCATCCCTAATTAGCACTCTAGTAACTAACAAGAAACAACTGCTTAGTCGAATGTGGTAGTTTATTCTAGTCACTATTAGCTAATAATCAGTAACTACTGTTTTTTCATACCTCCCCAAAAACTACTAAGACCTACTGTATACAGGTGCATAATAAATATGAATAATACATATTGTATAATTAACTCTAATTACTCAAGTATTACCGGATTATTCAGAGGGAATTACTAATTATTTGGATCAGTATTCTAAAGTGAAGATCATGATGGATCACTAGATGAAGATTACTCCCTAGTAATGACTTTTGAGGGTTTTGTAAAGTATTGGATAGTAGTTATTCAGGTGTTACTACATCCTTCTAAAGGAATTACTAATTTTTTTGGATCAGTATTTTAAAGTGAAGATCATGATCACTCCCTAAAAAGGTTTTTGTGGTTAGTAATACATTTTGCTAGATTTGGTAACACTTAAATCATTACAAGTGGGTCACCGTGATCTTTACTTTAACATACTGATCCAAATAATTAGTTTCTTCAGAAGGATGTAGTAACACTTGAGTCATTACTATCCAAAACTTTACATATATCAAAAAAAGCTTACAATGATGTCAGTCAAAATAAGGGAGTTATGATGATTTTCTCACTGATCCAAATAATTAGTAGTTCCTTTAGAAGGATTTGGCAATACTTGAGTCATTACTAGTAGGTTACCATGATCTTCATTTTAAAATTGATTATTCATTATGCATAATTCACATTAATAATGAACCTGTACAGTAGTTCTTAGGCGTTCTCCAGGATATATGAAAGAAAAAAAATAGTATTGATTAGCTAATAGTGAACTACCAGTTTCAATTGAGCACTATTACTTACTAAACCATTAATCAGAGTTTCTCGTTAGGTAATAGTAGTTTCTACAATGTTAATATTGCATTAGTCATTTGTTCCTGTGTAGTTATTCATTAATGTTGGAACAGTATTCTAAAGTGTTACCAAAAATACACATCATATAAGCTACATATCATGTGCACGTTTGAATGGGATTTTTATAGCATGTTTGTACATTCTTAAATAAAGATTAGGATTAGAATTATATTTATAATTATATTAAATACTAAGTCAACCCTGTGTTGGAAGTTTCCCGAGGCTCTCTGGTTGATGAAACTTCACTTCCTCTTGAGCTGAGAAAAGAGGTTTATATGGAGACAGACAAAAATGAAAGATGCAAAAGCTGCTTCATCATTTTTCATTTTTATTGACAGAACCAGGAAATTAGAATATGCTCCAAAAATATGAAATAAACAGATGATTGTGTTTTCAGACAGCTGTAGTCGCTTCAATATTTGCCTCAGCAAAGACTAGTGACTATTGGTAATTCCTTTAGCCTTATGAAACTAGTTTGGCATGCATTAAGACATTTGACTTCAGAAATTATAGTAGTATTATGGAATTCATTAAGACTCTTAGCAAAAGCGATCAGTAGATTTATTATAAGCACATTATCTTATTCACATTCATTCAGAATTACCCAGTCCCAGAAGAGCAAGTAAATACAGCTCAGCTTATTAGTTTGCTGTTGTGACAACATTTAATGTAGAAACATTACTTCAGTTCGTGCCAGCAGTTTAAAATGAACCACAAACAACATTACAGAAGAACTGATAAACATGTAGTGATTGAACATCGTTCAGCATGCAGAGTATAAGAAGCATCTGCTTACCCAGGTATGCTAGCAAGTCCAAAACCAATGGCTTATCTCTTCATATACCTTTGTGTGAGTGTGTGAAAGATTGCCAGCCATAATAACAGCCTCACTTAAACTGCTAAGTCTTTTGATGTGTCAAAGATTGATCAGTGTCTGAAAATATTAGCATTTTTGGCCATGGCTAGCAGGGGTAGCCTAACTTACAGAGATAGTTCACCCAAAATGAAAATTCTGTCATTATTTTGAACACAAAAGAAGATATTTTGAAGTTTGCTGGTAACCAAACTGTTACTAGTAGCCTCTATTATTATTATCAATGGCTATACCCTTATAAACCATCAACGGGAGACCAGCTAACCACTTACTGTAGGCTGCCTTAAGTCGTTTTTTTTTTTTTCCCCCAGCAGAGAGAGGCTAATTAAACTATAACACATGAAAGGGTTTTCTGTGTTTGGTCTTTAATACATGTAATACTTTTCTTCAGCTGCTCACTTTGGCCTCCTCTGGTGAAAATCACAGGGTTAGCAGTGTACCTGTGAAGGGGAGCTGAAGCAGCATTTGCTTAATGACAGCAATTTTGCTAAAGAAAGGCATTTCTTTCTCAATAACACCACTAATTAGGATCTGCGAGAATGTAAATCAATTCAAATCCACCATTTCAAGCATTTATTTTTCTTTTCAATTGTGAACTCAGAAGGGTTTGTGTGGATATGCTTCATATCTTCACGTGTACTTGAAGCTCAGGTTAGTGGAGACCACTGTGATGCACAGAAATCAATACAATGTTAACAAATCTAAATGATCTCGCTTCTCTCTAATGAAACCCTTCATTTACATAACACTTAACACCACAGTAGCTAACTGGAGACTGGATTTAATGGGGAGGTTAATAATGAAACCCTTCGGCACCATCTAAAACACGTCAAGCAGCAAAACGAGATGGTAGGAGCATTCCCTCAGTAAACAATAACAACTAAACTAAACACTTGCTCTGAGGCAAATGAATAAGACAGTAATGCTCACCTGAAATGCTTCAGATTTCATATTGCCTGGAACTAGAGCTCATTAATGCGGTGCTGGGCCCCCGTAGAAAACCACACATTTTAAAGCTCATCTATTATGGATGGCTGTAGATTGTGGCGAGAGTTTAGTGTTCAACAACCGAGCAAAACCAGAGAACATGAAGACAGCAGTAGCTTGAGGTTTCTGTGATGTTTAGCAGTGACTAGCATAGCTGACAACATGTGAGACATGTTTATTCATATGTTAGATACAGCTCTGAATTTGAATGATCACCGCATACTGTTATTTAGCGTGAGTTAAACTGTATACACTAGAGTTCAATCATTTGGGGTCAGTAAGATTTCAAAAGATGTCTCTTTTGTTTGACTGATAATACAGTAAAAGAATATATTGTGAAATAATGTTACAATATAAAATCATTTGAGTTTATTTCCTTGATGGCAAAGCTGAATTTTCAGCATCATTACTCCAGTCTTCAGTGTCACATGATCCTTCAGAAATCATTCTAATATACTGATTTGCTGCTCAAGAAACATTTTATTATTATTATTATTATTATTAATGTTGAAAACAGTTGTGCTCCTTAATATTTTTGTGGAACTTGTTCAAAAGAACAGCATTTACATAAATGTTTTAAAGCAATTTAAGTTACTGCCACTTTTGATAAAGCATCCATGCTAAATACAAATATCTATCTATCTATCTATCTATCTATCTATCTATCTATCTATCTATCTATCTATCTATCTATCTATCTATCTATCTATCTATCTATCTATCTATATATATATATATATATTTTTTAGAAAAAACCCAACATTTTGAATGGTAATGTAAAAAGAAATAATGGTAACAAAAAATAAAAAAATAAAAAAAATAATAATAATAATAATAATAATAATAATAAATATATATATATATATATACACACACATATATATGCATGTATATACACATACACATATATACATATATTTATTTATATTATGCGATAATGGCAGGCAGATGCAGATTGTGCATTACCCTGTACATATGCTGCTTGCAAAGTGTCTATTTCTTCAGGATACAAAACAACTTTTAAAGTTGCTCATAGTGTTCTGACTTTGGTGGGAAAAAAAGAAAAACAAATATTGTCAATAGATGATTAAAATCGCTGTCAAAAAATATAATTACAGAAGCATGTCTGCAGAACTCTACTGGTGTCTATTGAGCTGAGCTTTTTTTCACAATCCATACAGTCTTTATGAGAAAAACACACTCTCCTGCATCAGACAACTCGACCTTGCATCTGAAGTGGACAAAATAACTACTTGAATCACCCTGCTGTAAACATGAACACACACTCTTCACATTTTATTCTTTCGGTGGTGTTTCCCCGAGGCATCTGTCTGCTTTCTTTTATCCATTTGTATTCGCTCTTCTTTAATCCGTCTTCCTGATTTCTGAGGCGGTCTGTCAGAAACATGACCTCGGCTCTGGATGTTATTGAAGAGTGCATCCCAAAGCCCAGAACCATGTTTCACTGCAATCCTACAGAGACGTGGTGTCTGTTCTCCTCTCCAACACTTTTTTGTTATATTACAAATGACACAAAAGGTACACACCTGTGGCACAGGTTTGCTTTCATCAGAAAGTAATTCCCGTTCCATTCAGGGCTTTCATAGGTCCTGTGACACAAAGCACAGGCGGTGGTGTCAGCAAATTGATTCGACACCGTTCAGACAGGTAATGTAATGAAGGGTAGCGGGGAGACTGTATTTACAAATTCTCCGAGCAGTTTCTCCCGCAGACCCAGAAATGGGAAACACAATCCCACATACATCATGGAGTGAGAGAAGTATTAATATTCATGAGCAGAATGGAGTTTTAGCCGTCGAGTCAGGATGAGTTATGATAGGTGTGATGTGATTTGGTCCTGGCCCCTGGTGGTCATGCCATGCTCGGTTAGCAGACAGGACAGAAACAGCGGACAGGACCATCTATCCTGTATGACAACCTCTTGCTACTCACATCAGGCCATCACAAACACACACACACACACACATTATCATTCATACACACCACTGCTTCACAAATTGAGCAAAATATGTTTAAAAAACACCCACCCCAAACGATGCAAATTAAAATAATGAGTCGCAGAGCTCACATGACCGCATGCACGATTTAGCTTAAAGACCCCGTGAAATTAAAATGAGAGGTTTGTGGCTTTCGCTTCATGAGTATTTGCTTTGATGTCATCTAAATGCTAAACGTTGACAGAACATTCACATTTAGCAGATATAGGCTGCACTACGTACAAAAAAAAACAAAAAAACAATGTAATGGCTATTTGCATTACATACGATTTTTGGGGTTAAAATGAACAAAAAGAGCTTGTCTTCTTGCCTTATCGAGATACACAACGCCAAGCTCATAATGATTTTTAATTTGAGCCATCAGGTCGGATGTTGCTGGAAAAGACGTCTTTTATAGCATTATTTATTTTAATCAACTGTATCACAGTTTCCACAAAAAACATTAAGCAGCACAACTGTTTTAAACATTAATAATAATAAATAAAGACCAGTACAAACCATCATATTCATCCATGCTGAACAGTTACTTGCAGTTTTACGCCTAATTCACTAGATGACCAAATCTTGCCTACTGTGCCTTTAAGATTAAAGTCTTACTCAGATATATGTCCTGTTCGAATGCTCTCTAGAATTACTATATTTCCCCCAAAAATCTGACTAACTAGCAAGTTGCTACTATTTTCTTCACGTTTTTTTTTTTTTTTTAATAGGATGCCACGTCACTTTTTGTACCTTGTTGTACATGTGGCAATGTTCTAGAACAGTGTTATGTAAATACAAGTTACTTATTTATTAATCATAGCTGCTTATCAATCAATTTCAGTAGGTTTTCAAATCTTTAAAGTCTTTTCTCATTTTAATTTGCTTCATTAGGGGTGGCTGGATGCTTAAAATCTATTTTTTATAAGAAACTTTTGTTTCTGACAACATTTGATCAATTAGTTAGTATATTTTTTTTTTCTCAGCCTGTTAAAACAAATGGTTCCATAAGAAGCCTATTCATGAAATATTGTGTGTCATCAAGCAGCACGCAGACTCAACCAGAGCAAAACAAGCGAAGTTTCACAAAAGTAAATTATTTCATTGTGTTTGGGGCAAATATATGCACTCCTTGAATGCCGAATTTGGGGGCTGTAGTTAACTGCTGTAATTTGAAAATACAGAACATCACAAAATTAGGTAAACAAAGCACGAAAGGATGTCTTCATGCAGACAGATGCTCAGACTGGCCACTGTCCACCATTAAATCAGGTTTGTGAGCAGCTGGAAGGGACAGCAGCTCTCAATGTGAGTCCTCCGCCTGCTCTGGAGGTTAACAAGCTCTGGCCTGCTATAATAACTCATCCAGCCCACAATCCAAAGCGTTTGACTTCACCAGACCAGATAAGACACTGCAAGATATGTCAGATTCCAGTCTCACCTTCTTAAAAGACAGTACTTTTCACTCCCTTCAAAGCCCTGGAGGTCAAGGAAAGAATCAAAAACTCTTGTTATTCATTAAGGTGAAAGGTACAGAAACCTTATTCTTTAGCTGAATGTAACTACTAGCTGTAATTGTAAACTCAGAAGCTTATCTTAATGGGATAGTTCAACCAAAAATCCAAATTAATTCAAATACAAACCTGTAAGACATCCATTCTTCTGTGGAACATAAAGTTTTTGTTGATACAATGGCAGTAAATGGTGTCCAATGTTGGTGGATTTGACAATTACAGATTTGAAAAGGATGAGAAAATATTTAAACTATGCCTTTAACTGCTACAACTCTTAAAATTTGCAAACTGGTCCAATATAAACCGATACATTATTATATAAACACAATCTAAAGTGTGGTGCACTGAATGTTTTATTGCAATCAACTGACAATAGCAAAGTGCCTTTTCATAATAGCAATTGCTACAATTTAATAAAATAAGTATAGATATAAAAAACACAACAAAAATTAAACAGAGTACAACAAAAACACATAAGCATTAAAAAAAAAAAAAAAAAAACCTATGGCAACTTCTTTTTTTAAATATTCAGTGCACTATTTTGGTTATTTAAAAAAAAAAAAAAAAAAAGAACAAAAATCACCACTTGAAAAAGCAGCACTGGCTGAACTGAACACACATCAACACAATATTTTTTGTCATTTGTTTTTCTGCAGCTATACTGCCAGTACACAGCCATGACATGCAGCCCTCGGAATGCATTTACAACATTGTGAGAACATTATGATTCAGCTGGGCATGTTGAACTACAAAAACACTATTTAGAGTTCTGAATAAGTCTGTACAGATTGAACGACAGCAGAACTGCAATATCACATCTCCTACTTGAGGAAGGTCAACCTATTGATCTGTATTACATTTGAGAGTCGCTGTGTTAAAATGACTGAACAGGTGCTTTGAATCAGCGAGGCCTTCCTCAGAGTGGAGATGGTGAGGATGCCATTGATCTGATCACGACACACAACTTTCAGACATTCAGAAAATGTCCCCCTTACTCATCATCATGCACTGTACAGTTCAACGAAATTTAGTAGATAAAGAGCGCTAGATCACTGTGTCATGAAGATTCTCAGACTGCTTCTGAATTACTTCCCATAATCCTTTAGGCCACTGCACGCAAGTATAGCCAAGTTATATTTGCCTCAATGTTCTCTGCCATTTCTGCCACATTCTGTCTATTCAGATTTATGAAGTTCACATATTCTATCTAGGAGTTTTATGATTCAATAAATAAGACGATCACAAGCTTTGAATGGATCTAAATTTCATTTACAGAAAAGCCGCGATGTTGACTGTTGAGATCATATGAGGGCGGCAGGGACCCAGATGATACTCTGCGGAGTCTATAAGTGAGACACATCCAGTTTGGTGTCAGACCGCAGGTCGCCGTTACTAGATAACACGTTATGTTTCATAGTCCGTGTTGACATGAAAGGAAAATTAACATAAAAATCATCCACGCTACAGCTAAGCTCTAAATGCTTTTCAGTATAGAGGTTGAATCTTTCTTGAATGAAACCGGACTCGTGTGGATTGCAGAGCAGATGTGAGGATCATAGCATCTTCAATGGTAAAATATGGCAGTGTTTTCAAAGTGTTCATGGAGACCGACGGAAATTTCAATGCTATATTCATCCTCAGAGATATAATCACACTAGTAGGTCTTCACAGGTTACAGGTTATGACACTGCGCAATATAAGTTTTCACGATTTTTTCAGCGGTAACACAAAGAGCGGGCACCATATTTCAAACACAAACCAATAAAGAGAAGAACAACAACACTTGATGTGACTTAGAATATAGATAAAACAAAATGTCAAATCCCTTCATAACTCATATACGCAGAAGTCTGCCCATATCTGCTTTCCTTCTGGATCGTCACGGGGCACGTATGATGATAAAAAGATCTTGGCACTGAGAATGTCCCTCGAGTCTATAGTGTCCTGTCTGCCGTCTCCCACAAGACAACGTTTTTTTACGAGAAATTCAAAAACTCCGGAGAGAGAAGCCCTTCACGCCCACTTTCGTTTCCATTTAACCTTGCATTATGAAAATACGAGGACGATGAGGCCAGCGCTCACCAAATGTGGGGTCAGTTGTGCATATACACACAAACAAGCACACACTCACATACACAAGGGTGTTTTTAGAGATAAATGGATCTTCTTAACATCGTAAAGGTCAAGAAGACCTTGAAACGGGCAATTTGGAGCATGTAGAAACATCTGAGCACCAGCGATGAGGAAACATGCCAGTGTTGGAAGCTCACTGTCTTTTCCAGCATCACGCTACACAGATCTAATCCTATTCAGTGTCTTTGAATTTGTGGCTTTTGAAGTTGCATTGGTCTTTGGCAGTGAGGATGAGCTGGGGTTCATGTATATCCTTGAGTCTGTGGGCAATGAGGGCTCTCCATAGTCTATATCCATTTAAA
Organism: Onychostoma macrolepis; assembly: GCF_012432095.1. Classification (NCBI taxonomy): domain Eukaryota; kingdom Metazoa; phylum Chordata; class Actinopteri; order Cypriniformes; family Cyprinidae; genus Onychostoma; species Onychostoma macrolepis. The sequence goes on from NC_081163.1 coordinate 35,997,589, forward strand.
CAGAGGCAGTTCTCAGGTCAGTTCTGTGGCACGTGCACACAAACAAAATCGATATACATCCATTGTCAGCTTTCCGAATTTTTCTGAGAAAAGATTGTCCTTTTCTTCCTTCATCCATACACCATTGTCTCATAGTCCAGCAATGACCTTCCAGGCTTCTAAAGCAAAAATCAGCACAGACAAAATAACAAATAATATGCAATGGTTTCCACCAGACTTCATAGACGGGAGTAAAAAAGAAAAAAATAAACTGTTTTTTCCGATCCCGGAGAGGTGTCAGTCGGGTAAAATACATCAAGGCTCACGGATACTGCCACCTCAAAGAAAGGTTCTCGCACAAGAGCATGAATGAAAAGTAAAATTATACTTGAGAAAAAAAAAAAAAAAAGATCAGGAAAAAGAAAGCAAAGCGAATGTCTAGGCATCGGTGCCGGCAGCCACCGTAGTCATGGCAACTTCAACTGAGGAAGGTCTTAGTCAGTCATATGGACGCATTGACAGGCCAGGCTAGAAGCCCAGATTACTTTCTGGTGGCCTCATCACGGACGAGGAGGAGAAGAAAAACAGAGAGCGAGTCAGAGAGAGAGTGTAGATGAGCGAGACAGGGTCACGTTCGTGTCACTGTTACTCCACAGAGCCGGGGTGAAGGCTGAGGGCTGGGGGGTCCAGACAGGTTGGGGAATAGCTGAGATGAGGCTCTTTGATCCACAAGAGCGGAGCTCCGTTCTTGCCCTCCTGGTTCTTGCTGGAGCTGCGGGTCTTGTAGCGCACCAGCAGGACCGCGATGAGGAGGATGCCGAAGATAGGGAAGGGGTAGAAGAAGACGAAGTAGAAGAGGGAGTCGTTTGAACAAACCACTGACTGTAGGGTAGAGACTGGAGGGGGGCAGAAAGAGTTAGAACAATTTAATATGGAAGTTACAAAAGAGATGTCCTGACCAGTGTTTGGGAAGGTTACAGGTTACAGATTACAAGTTACCCTATTCAAAATGCAATAAGAAGTGTAACTATTTCAATTACTTTATTAAAGTAATTAATTCTTTTTCCAAATTACTAATATTAATATTTTCAACTGTTTTTCATTTTCAAATTTCATTCCACATTTACATGGATTACAGTTACTTTTTGGTAATTAAATTACGTAATGCCGTTACATGTAACTAGTTACTCCCCAACACTGGTCCTAACCAACATAATAAAATGACAAAACAAAACTGTTAATGTGACTCCAAATAGTACACTAACTAAATACTCTGTACTATACACAGCATACTTCCTATAATTTATTCATTCATTTAAAAGTAGATAAATGTTTCAAGCAGTAGTACACTATGTTGTTGTCACATCTGTCTGTCTGTCTATCTATCTATATGTCTGTCTGTCTGTCTGTCTGTCTGTCTATCTATCTATCTATCTATCTGACTGTCTGTCTGTCAGTCTATCTATATGTCTGTCTGTCAGTCTGTCTATCTATCTGACTGTCTGTCTGTCTGTCTGTCTGTCTGTCTACCTATCTGACTGTCTGTCTATATGTCTGTCTGTCTGCCTGTCTGTCTGTCTGTCTGTCTGTCTGTCTGTCTGTCTGTCTGTCTGTCTGTCTGTCTATCTATCTATCTATCTATCTATATGTCTGTCTGTCTGTCTATCTGACTGACTGACTGACTGTCTGTCTGTCTGTCTGTCTGTCTGTCTGTCTGTCTGTCTGTCTATCTATCTATCTATCTATCTATCTATCTATCTATCTATCTATCTATCTATCCATCTGTTTGTCTGTCTATCTATCTATATGTCTGTCTGTCTATCTATATGTCTGTCTGTCTGTCTATCTATCTATCTATATGTCTGTCTGTCTGTCTATCTGACTGACTGACTGACTGTCTGTCTGTCTGTCTATCTATATGTCTGTCTGTCAGTCTGTCTATCTATCTGACTGTCTGTCTACCTATCTGACTGTCTGTCTATATGTCTGTCTGTCTGTCTGTCTGTCTGTCTATCTATCTATATGTCTGTCTGTCTGCCTGTCTGTCTGTCTGTCTGTCTGTCTGTCTATCTATCTATCTATCTATCTATCTATCTACATGTCTGTCTGTCTGTCTGTCTGTCTGTCTGTCTGTCTATCTATCTATCTATCTATCTATCTATCCATCTGTTTGTCTGTCTATCTATCTATATGTCTGTCTGTCTGTCTGTCTGTCTGTCTGTCTGTCTGTCTGTCTGTCTATCTGTCTGTCTGTCTGTCTGTCTGTCTGTCTGTCTGTCTATCTATCTATCTATCTATCTATCTATCTATATGTCTGTCTGTCTGTCTATCTATCTATCTGTCTAGATGTTTGTGTGTCTGTCTGTCTGTCAATCAATCAATCTATCTATATGTCTGTCTGTCTATATATATATATATCTGTCTGTCTGTCTGTTTGTGTGTAAAAACATGAAAAAATTGCAGGTAAGAAAACAATACATGTAGGTGGTTGTGCAGAAACTTGAAAAAAAAAAAGAGAGAATTTATGTGCCCATTTTTACTGTGCCCATTTCTACAAAGACAGAAAATGTAGGGGGAAAATGTAGAAAATTTGCTTCAGTTTCACATTAAGTATGGGCAGATAAATTACTTGTTGCATTGTGTCTGGTTAGGACACAGTGTAAACGCACAAGAAAATATTAACAACCACATGTTAGAATGTGGTTAGAGGTTATAAAGTGCAAAAGCTCACCCTGCTCCATAACATTAACAATGGTGACTCCAGAGTTGTTGGTGGCCAGGCGGTACCAGGCATTGCGTGGGTTCAGCAGCCACTCCTCCACATGGCAGTAGTAATTGCCGGCATCTCTGGACCGAGCTTTCTGGATGGTCAGACTGTACAGGTCAGAGGTGGTGCGTTCAAACTGCAGGCGGGAGTTTGGACCGGGCTCCTCCGTAGGGCTGCAGTTCCCATTACCAAACACTGCATCATGACCGATGGAAAAGACGCACTCTTGTTCCTCCTCCTCCTCCTCCTGTCCCAAACGGTACACATACCAGGATACAGAGAAGCGGGAATCTTTAGAGGACTGAGACAGAATGCTGCAGCCCAGCCGGATTGCTCCATCTTCAGGTACTGTGATATTAGATTCTGCCTCCTCCACCTGCAACTTCACCACTGCAATAAAACCGATAGTAAAAATCATTAACTGCATGACAACATTTCTAATCTTCTTCAAAGATTGGGGTAGCTCAAACTCATTGTGACATTTATATAGAGCCAAATATTCTAGTTTAATTAAAGAAATTATTCACTCAAAAACAGAAAATTATATCACTCTGAAAACAGTATGAGTATCTTTTGTTGAACACACAAGAAGACATTTGCAATAGAATCAACAGCGATTCATAATGCAACAAAAGATTTCCATTTCAAATAAATGCTGTTCTTTTGAATGTTCTATTCATCAAAGAATCCTGAAAAAAATGTATCATGGGTTCCACAAAAATATTAAGCAGCACAACTGTTTTTTCAACATTTATAATAAGAATAAATGTTTTTATCAGATAAAAGACAGTCAACATGAGGGTGAGCACATAATGACAGAACTACACCTAAAAAGTACAAAAATTATTTACATGTTCCAACACACCCTAAAATTAACTCTATTCTCTATCAAAATTCTGCACGGCATCAAGCATCCAGGGATGTGGAACTAGCAGTTCAGTATGTCACTCTCAAATGAAGGTGAGGATCAACACATTTTGTGTGAGAAGTCACAAGCTCCTTCAACGGGGTCTTGAGCTGAGATCAGCTAAAAATAAGATTGCATTTTCCGGCACACTTTAAGGGGCTCCTCTTATCTTCTGCTCATGTAAAAGCAGTGCAATTTAACTTTGAAGATGGCAGATTACGAGGTGCTGAACCTTTCATCAACTATCTATTTGTATATACATTTATATAGATGCTATTTCAAGCAATCATGCGGCGGAGAGGTGATCTGACACTCTCACTTGCATCTCCAGGAAAAATAAGCCTGGAATTTAAGTGCATATTTAGATATATTATGCACTGTGCATATACAGTACATATACGAGAGGTAAAAACAGATAAAGGTATAAAATACAGAATTCATGACTAAAGCAGTGCTGAGAAGAAGATTAGATACTGTATGCTAAGGGAAATGCATTCACGCTGAAGAACAGAAAATGCATGACAACTATGCAAAACAAGGGCTTCCATAATGATCGGCATGTCAATGTGAATGTTAGATTTGCATTATTCATTTATAATAATAATTTATCACTTTTTGAAGTTATCTGACCAGCAAAAAGCACCCAAACACACTTTTCTTGACCTTGATTTGTTTCAGAGGAGCAGATGTCTTGGCCACCTGTGCTCCTAAAGCTACTCGCTCAACGGACCTGAGGACAAACAACACAACAAAACGTGTCTGTGTAACAGCGGTAAGTCGATGACCCATGTGTAGAGCAGTAATATTGAAGAGTGTGTTGTGGGGGTGGGATCTGTCAAAGCTTTGATTCAATGCTGTCAAAAGAGTCCAGATGGCATCAGACTAACGCAAACCTTTTCTGAAATAGTCACCTGAACCACACTAGACCTGCCTACATAAGCGAGGTCATGATGTTACAGGAAAAAAATGGACATTATCTGCAAAAGGGGGGCAGATAGATGAATAGCTAATAGCAGGGTCTCCACGGGGGTGACTAGAGGAGCAGCAGCTGTGTGACACTCATGAGTAAAGCCTCTGGGCTCCAGCAGTCGTGATTGTGTCCGATGTGAGGTTCTGACTCCCCCTCGTCGCCTGAACTGAGCGCGCTAAAGTCTGTGGCCCATGTGTGGGGGCTCCCCGAGGGGCTGATATGCTGCACGTTTGCGTTTGAGGAGTTACACATACAAAGCCCCTGTCTCTCTTTATGTCTTCCTCTCATAAATGCACACATGCTGATGAATGATTCAGCTCGGACAGACATGAGCTCAGGATGGCTGCGCTCCACGGTGGTCTCAGGGGGAGAATGTTTTCATGCTGCTCTTTCCGATCCTCTCATGCCAGATGGCCTGGTAAGCCCATGGGACTGTTACACACACCGACAACTGAATCTCAAAGGCTTCGGAGTCTGCTATAGGAATAAAGGCCAACATGGCTAGTTGGGTGCCATTGTAGATACTGTCCAGCACTTTCCATGAACAAGATACCAAAAAGGACCAGAGAATTCTTCCGAATAAACCTTTAGAAAATGTTGATCGTTAATCTCAGGAGGGCCTGAGATGTTTTCTTTTGTTTATGATATTTGAGGAATTTCTGCAACCCTGTTACCAAAATAAATATACAGCTCTGGGAAAAAAAAATGAAAGTGACTACTGCAAGATTATCATTTTCTCTGGTTTTACTATTTATTGGTACAATTAACAATTTTGTTTTATAACTACTGACAAAATTTCTCCCAAATAAACATTTAGAGCATTCATTTGCAGAAAATGACAACTGGTCAAAATGCAGTGTTTTGGAGTTGGTCTCTTAACTTTTAGCTCCAGAGCTATAGTTTAAAAACACTAATCTGTGTATTTTTCTGATTTTCAAAAAACCCCAAAAAACATTAAACTAAAAATTTTAAAAAGAAAAAAATTGCAAAACACCAAATGCGTAACATACATATTATTCAAAAGATATTTTAATGTTTTTGAAAAAAAGTATTTTATGCACACCAAAGCTGCATTTATTTGTAAGAGGAACAGTAGGCTAATAATGTGAAATGTCTTTACAATTTCAAGTTTACAGTTTCAGCTGCACTTCTTAATATTTAATGTCTTTTCCAGGATTCTTTGATGATTAGGAAGTAAAAAACAGCATCTTTTTTTAAATAGATTTTTTTTTGTAACATTATAAATGTCTTTACGTCACATTTGATCAATTTAATACTGTACATCCTTGCTTAATAAAAGTATTAATTTCTTTAAAAAAAATGAAGTAAAAAGTTTGAAAACTAAATGTGGGACATATTTAAATAAATATACATTTAAATACAAATATGACCCTGGAGCACAAAACCAGTCTTAAGTCGCTGGGGTATATTTGTAGCAATATCCAACAATACACTGTATGGGTCAAAAATATCCATTTTTCTTTTATGCCAAAAATCATTAGGATATTAAATAAAGATCATGTTCCATGAAGATATTTTGTAAATTTCCTACCGTAAATATATCAAAACTTAATTTTAGATTAGTAATATGCATTGCTAAGAACTTCATTTGGACAACTTTAAAGGTGATTTTCTCAATATTTAGATTTTTTTGCACCCTCAGATTCCAGATTTCAAATAGCTACATCTCAGCCAAATATTGTCCGATCCTAACAAACCATACATAAATGGAAAGCTTATTTATTCAGCTTTTATATAATGTATAAATCTTAAGATGGGTTTTGTGGTCCAGGGTCACAAATATACATATACATCCATTTGATAAGCAACAGCATTCTTACCTGGCTGTCTCACCATCACATGTGAGAAGCCGGAGGAGTCTTGCGCCAGGCGGTACCAGAGTCCATCGGGGTCCGTGAGCCACTCCTCCACAAGGCAGTAGTATGTTCCAGAGTCGCTGGTCTCGGCACGGTGCAGGGTGAGGCCGTAGAGCCGAGGAGAGAGCCTCTCTGACTGCACACGGCTGCGGAGACGTTCCTCCTCTGCGTACGCTCCATACTCGAACGCTCCTGAGTGTTCGATCTTCAGCAGCAGCTCATCCGGCTCTCCCGCCTCGGCCTTCCGGGCGTACCACAGCACAGCATGCTGGGAGTCCGGGCTGGTTTGAGAGGTGATGGAGCAGTTGACACGCACCCGACTGTCCTCCAGAAACTGCAGACTCTGGTTGGACTTGTGCACCTTCAGTTTACTCACTACAGGAGGAGAAAGCAAAAAAGGGGAAACGTTGTTAGAACAATGAATACAAAGATTTACAGACTATTTAGACCAAATACATTAAAAAAGACACTTCTGTCTGTTGGCAGACAGATATTCTTGTCTGTGAGTACCCTTGTGAAAATGAAGTGCAATTCATTGCACTAAATGTGCACTTGTAATGTACTTCAAATCTTAAAAGTGTATTTTAAAAAAACTGTCCTTGAAGATAATATATTAATGAAATAAAAGGCCACTTAAAGAGTACACTTTCATGTTTCTTAACGCACTTATGAAAAAGTGCACTTTGAAATAATATCCATAGGAATCCCCTGTTTCTTTGATATGAATAGGCCTTTAACCAGAATGGACTTGTGACCCTGGAGCACAAAACCAGTCTTAAGTCGCTGGGGTATATTTGTAGCAATAGCCAAAAATACATTGTATGGGTCAAAAATATCCATTTTTCTTTTACGCCAAAAATCATTAGTATATTAAGTAAAGATCATGTTCCATGAAGATATTTTGTAAATTTCCTACCGTAAATATATCAAAACATAATTTTTGATTAGTAATATGCATTGCTTAGGACTTCATTTGGACAACTTTAAAGACAATTTTCTCAATATTTAGATTTTTTTGCACCCTCAGATTCCAGATTTTCAAGCTGATTTATTCAGCTTTCAGATGATGAATAATGTACAATTAAAAAAAATCGACCCTTATGACTGGTTTTGTGGTCCAGGGTCACATATTTACTGTTGCTGAGGGAGTGCTGGAATCGCTTGTTTTAGATCTGGAAAAAATAAGACGTCAGAAACATTCTTGGCAGAGCAGGGCTGTGGCATACATATTGGATTACTACAGGTGTGACCGCCATCGGCAATGGCTGCTATTTCACACCATGAGTGGATTTATGAGTACCAGAAGAGCTCAGGAAGACACAATGGAGATGGGAGACACACTTTCACACCTGCAAATAAAAGGTCTCACATGCTTACCAATGCAGATCATTAGATATGTGCAACAGAGAAGCGTTCAAAAGCAAAGAGAGCAGATGTCCTACATGTGCATCCCTGTTATTTGGCACGAGAACGTGCAAACGGTTCAGGCACACTTTCAAACGCATCAAACATATGCCACTGTATTACTCCTCAACACACACACATGCAGTGCCTTTTATAAAGAAAATACAAAATTGGTGGGACTTCATATGATTGTTTCTTTCACATCTTTTATTACCTCAAATTAATGAGCATCTGTGAAACCTCGCATTCTGTTTTTCCTGCTTTAATGGCTCTTTGCTAAAAATCCAATTTTCCACTGACACTTTGGCTCCAGTAATCCCCATCACGCATTTCTGCACTTCTAGCAAAGTCCCCTGAATCATCCCTAAGCCTGGACCTTCTCCGTGAATAACAGTGGCATGAACACTCTTACGCTTCTAACCAGCAGGCCAGAAACCCAATCCCTGCAGCAAAGCTACTCGACTCTATTGTATAATGTCAAATCTCACCGATTTAACACTGTTTCTCTAAGGTTTTTTAAGATTTATAAAAATAAAACCGCAAAGGAATTGTTCCTCAATTTAGGCTTTTGACTTACCAAATATGTGGGCTTTATTCCATATTCTTAAAATCCACACACAAACCACTCCAAAAAAAAAAAAAAAATACGGTGACAAATAATTAATGATCAGAATTGTATTTGATGTTTGCAGTAATACCGGCGTCTGCTGACATACTGTTGCCATTGTACATGTTATCAGGCCAAGAGCTTCTAAAATTAAAATGTCACACTGCAAAATGAGCTTTGTTCACTCCTGCAGGGCTGTCAGAGTTAACATCTCCCCACAGTTCAGCTTTAAAACAGACGGATCTAACAAAACCGACAGGAATGAGTGTCTGAGTCCCTTCAGTTGTTGATGGTATATTCGCACTAGATCAGTTGCTTGTTGGCATAAAGCAAGCTGACTAACTGCTAATTTAGCTCTTAAAAAAAACAAAAAACTAATTACTTAATAACAAAAGAAAGATCACTGTGAGAGTCAAAGTCACTTTTTAATATGCTAAAAATGTTAGAAAGCTCTTGAAAGCAAGACGGCTCCTCACTAATTTGAAACAATGGCTGTTGAAAATGTCACAGGAATAAATTTCATTTTTAAATATATTAAAATAGAAAACAGTTATTTTAAATTGTAATAACATTTCAGTGCATTCTTTGAGACTTATAGGAGACTTCAAAAACAGTTTTCAGGATACATATAAAGAGTACATTCAGAATCCGCAGTGGGCCAGAATTTAATTTATATTAGTGCTGTCTAACGATTAATCACATGCAAAATAAAGGTTTTTGTTTGCATAATATGCGCGTGTGTACTGTGTATATTTATTGTGTGTATATATATACACACACACACACATACAGTATATATTTTACATGCATTTACATGTATATGTATATATTTATATAATTTATATTATATGTGACCCTGGAGCACAAAACCAGTCATAAGGGTCAATTTTTCGAAATTGAGATTTATGCATCGTCTGAAAGCTGAATAAATAAGCTTTCCATTGATGTATGGTTTGGACAATATTTGGCTGAGACACAACTATTTGAAAATCTGGAATCTGAGGGTGCAAAAAAATCTAAATATTGAGACAATCGCCTTTAAAGTTGTCCAAATGCCGTTTTTAGCAATGCATATTACTAATCATCTTCATGGAACACGATCTTTACTTAATATCCTAATGATTTTTGGCATAAAAGAAAAATGTATCATTTTGACCCATACAGTGTATTTTTGGCTATTGCTACAAATATACCCCAGCGACTTAAGACTGGTTTTGTGCTCCAGGGTCACATATATAAATACATTTAATATACAAACAGAGCATATTTTTTTCAGAAATATATACATGCATGTGTGTATTTATATAAACATAATAAATATACACAGTACAAACACACATATATTATGTAAACAAAAACTTTTATTTTGGATGCGATTAATCGTGCTTAATCATTTGACAGCACTAATTTAAACGGACAAAAATGAACATAAACTTTAGCAGTTTTTGACACTGCTAACAGGCATTTATCCTGTAAATGCAAAATGGCATCTTGTGTGCCCTGAGACATAAAACATTACTGGTTGGGTGCACACTAAAGATGCTCTCAAAGCGCTGGCAGTCATTCCATAGGGAATCTCTACAGAGCCTTCAGAGCTAGCAGCTAATCGCAGGAGAATGACTCTTCAATCCTCTAAAGCAGAACCACCGATGGATGGGATTTCCACACAACAGATTTCTTAGTTTTCTTTCTAATTTCTCCGGTTTTGACAGAAAACAAAGGCTGAAAAAGAGATGTCAGGGATTAAAGACCCCATGAAATCAAAATTTGAGTTATGTGGCTTTTATGTAGCATGTAGTTTAGCTTTTGAAGTCATATATGTTGAAAATTCACTTTTAGCAGATATATATGAGGTTAACATTTACAATCCTACTCATCTGTACATGTTTTCATGATCTCAACATGTCTTATAGACTAGAGTAAGTGTGCATTCACTATTTTATTGATTTATTTACTGTATGGTAAAATATATGTGCTATTATTTTTTCTATAAATTAGTACTAGTATCAGTGAACATCACAATAATGTTAATAATGTAGTTTGTGTAAACAGCATGATCATTCAGAAATCATTCTAATATTTCTTACAGCAATATTTCTTCTTATTATTATAAATGCTGAAAACAGTTGCACTTCTTAATATTATTTTGTGTAATGATATTTTTTTCCTGGATTGTCTGATGACTAGTAAGTAAAAAAAAAAAACAGCATTTATTGAATCGATTCACTTTTAGCAGATATTTATGAGGTTAACATTTACAATCTTACTCATCTGTACAATTTGACATGATCTCGACATGTCTTTTTTTTAACCTTAATATGTTGAGATTATAAGAATATGAAAAGCTCTTTGATACACAACACACTGAAAAAAATGATACTACATTTTTTTTTAAGGTAAGTGGTTGCAAACAGTTTATTTTGGCTACACTTGAAATTTGAAAGTTATTCAACAATGTGTTTATTTACGTGGCTAAAATAAGTTGATTGCAACCACTTACCTTAAAAAAATGTTGTTAATTCAATTAATCTTTTTTTTTTTCAGTGCACTCAAGCTTCCTGTTTCCATAGGAAATACATCAACGCAGGAAAGCAAACTACACTTTTCTTTAATGCCAGTTGCTTAAAACTGTACCTGTGAGTTGAATCTTTTGCAAGTTTTCTTTACTGAATTTGTTTGTGGCTGATCACTTCACCGATCACAGGTGCATTCAGCAGCGTTACATGCTATCCAGAAAATCATGTTTACAAACACCGTGCCATTTTCAAAGCACCTAATACTGTTGTTTGACTCTAGCACTGCTGCACAATTAAATACAATCATACAATATTGCTCAGATTTACATAAGGTTATTTGAAATCAGAGAAAAGTTATGCACGACAGCTCACAGTCGAGACACAGTTTAGTCTCCTGGACAACAGAAAAGCAATACGATTGGAAACATTTGCCTTCTCTGTTTCAAGCTCACTCCTAGTCAATGCTTTTTTTTTTTCAGCATGATGCATAAGTGGACTTGGAGCGGAGGACTGATGCTCCACTCTCTCTCTTCCTCCATTCAATTTTCTAATAAAGAAAATGTGCAGAGACCAAGACGGAAATGAGGTCCATTGGTCTTTGTACTTTCTGTCCTACAGGAGCAGCTATCCTTTCATTAGCTCCCAAGAGTTGCAGTAGATAAGATTATCTCCCCACTCATATTAGCCATAGTTATGAATACTCTTGCGTGGGTTTTCCATCAATCACTTGCTTTTAGGGTTACCCTTACTAGGTCTGAATCCTTCGGAGGGTCTCCTCCATGTGTCCTGATGAAGGAAGGCGGCCAATTAAATTCTGACAGAATCCTCTCCGGCTCTGACTCCACCAGGCACGGTTAAACAATTAGATTAAACAAGATATTTGTTCTTGACAAAACTGCAAGCCATTTCATTTTTGTTGTATAATCAAATTAGGAAAATCAATAAATGTATGAAAAGCGAGAGAGGGAAAAGAAAGATGGGAGAGTAAGAGAGACGGCAAAAATGAAGCAAATCAAGCAGCACATTTTAAACAGCTCAGAGCTTGATTAGAGGCAGTTTGTGATGCTCTCAGACGGAGGGCGAGGAGGTGTGGAGGGGGAGGTTGGCAGCGGAAAAAGCAAACAGAGAAAATGTTTAGAGTGCATTTGTGATTTTCTAAGACAGTGAGCCACGTTCCCTCCTCCTGCGTGTGTCCAATTTGTTAGCCCCAGTTAATTACCAACACGCTGCGCTGCCGAGATAAAGATGCTTTTATTTGGTTTATTTATTGATGACACAATCTCCAAAGATAATGCAGCCTTCCCATCAAGAAACACAAAACATTTATTTATTACATTAAGAAAACATTTATTCCAGTGACATCCACATGCACTGGAGATTTTATAGAGGCCATATCAAAAAAAAAAAAAAAAGGAAAAAAAAAAGTTTGTTGTGCTAAACATACTATAACTGAGCAAACAAAATGTCCTTGCCAGTGCAAAAAGAGCATTTACTGAAACTAATGCCTGAACAATATGTTCCCAGTGAGATCTTGGGTAAAAGTCAGAATGTACAGCTTGTAGGAGCAGTCACGCAGCACGAATGCCACACTAAATCTCTGACACTGCCAGAACTTTGTCAGAGGCGATAAATGTGGCCCACTCAGTCAAAGTGAGGTGCAAAGGAAAAAACATATGTGACTCTGGACCACAGTTGTAAGGATCAATTTTGAGAAATTATACATCATTATACATCAAAACTGAATAAATAATCTTTCCATTGATGTATGGTTTGTTAGGATCGGACAATATTTGGCTGAGATACAACTATTTGAAAATCTGGAATCTGAGGGTGCAAAAAAAAAAAAAAAAAAAAATCTAAATATTGAGAAAAATTGCCTTTAAAGTTGTCCAAATGAAGTTCTTAGCAATGCATATTACTTATCAAAAATTATGTTTTGGTATATTTACAATAGGAAATGTACAAAATAAATTCACGGAACACAATCTTTCCTTAATATACTAATGATTTTTTCATTAAAGAAAAATGGATAATTTTGACCCATACAATGTATTGTTGGCTATTGCTACACATATACCTGTGCTGCTTATGACTGCTTTTGTGCTGCAGGGACACATATGTACTGTAATTTTAACAAGTCTTAATGACTGGATGTAGCACCTTCCACTCTGCACATCGGTCTTAAATGTATTTTAAACAACGTCCTGATCATTTCAGTCTGATCTCAACAGTATAGATTGTCCTCTGAATCTCAAATGTAATGGAGGATTTGCAAAAAGGCTATTATTAAAGGAGAGAGCAGGTAAAAAAGGTATCAGCAGCTGTTGAGTAAGGTCAGTAACGGCATTCAAAATGTATTTACACTGGAATCCCAATCATAGGAAACAACATATCACATGCTCGAATGTTGATTACTGATTCACAGACCAAAGACACGATGCACGTCTAATCGCGAAAATGGCTCTACCCTTGGCTCTAGTAAAATACAGTAAAGGGTGTTTCACACCACACCAACAGATGGTAGCGGACACTTTATTGGGTTTTGTCAGATCAGTGTTTTACCCTTATCTGTCTTTTGGCATCTGTCGGAGCTTGTTTTGGCTGATTGAACATGCTGAATCAGCACTTGTTGGGTCGTGAATGTCTGGGAAGTGACAAACTGTAATCTGACGATTGCCCGCCTTGGTCTGCAGTGTGAATTGGCCTTAAGACTATTTGATTTAACAGGAAAAAAGACTAAAACTAACATTTGTGTGACCTGCGATGCGAATGGGATCTATGCCACTAAGTATTTCTTATTGCATTATTAAAACGGCGATCTTTCAAGAGTTCTGTTGATGACACAAAAACACAAGCAGTCATTAGGGAAGAACAGTTAATCGGTAGCTGCTAATTTCAACCCCCACTGACAGATGAAGAGTCCTTATCACTGTCAATCACTTACAGCATAATAATATCCCAGTTCATGCATATTTATGAGTTCCACAAGCACGTCTATTTGCCCGAGCACGAGTGGAGACTGAGAAATGGTTGAGGTGTACATGTAAACATAAAAGACTTTTTGGATGGCTCTCTTTTTTTAAAGGGGGGAAGAGGAGATCCATTTACTGCCTTGCGGATGTAAGTGGCTTTAAGTGGAGCAATGACAAGTGGAGGTGGATAATCATCAGAGATGGAAAGAGCAGACAGAGGAGTGCCTGAAAGGGATAGAAGAACTGAGAGAAGGGGAAAAAAAGCACGACATGCTTTAAAAAGGGGAAAAAAAGAGAATCAGCGAGTGCAGTAATATTAAGAAGTAATCGTTGAATCGCAGAATGGCAGAAGAGCTGCTCACTTCGAGCAGAGATAAGTTCGATAACTGTTGAAATGATGGTCTATGGAGTGGAGTAAGTGACTTTCAGTTGAAAACGCATTAAAAAACGTGTTTCTTTTTACGCAGCACTAACCCAAGCACATTGAAGGCCGGCTTAGAGCTCCAAACTTGACTGCTCTTCTAACTGTTAATCCAAGCAGCCGAGCCTGAAATGTGTCATATTAACGTTCTGAAATGTGCTTAATCCCAGTGAAACAGATTGTGTGTGTGTTTTTTGAGGGGCGGGAGGCTGTGTTCCCTCAGGAGAGCAGTTTAAGCAGATCCGCCTTGCACAGTGAAGAATGGGGCTTGAGCACTGCTGCCCTCCGTCTGCTACAAAAACATAATGGGGCCTAATATCTATGCTAATGAGGCCGATACATCTCTGATTCCTTTGTGTTGCAGAAGGATTTCCAGCAGTCTTCTACAATGCAATTAGGGCTATATTGTAATTATGCGGATCTGTGCTCGGGCAGGGAGTCCACAGATGAGCCCTGTGCCTCCTCCCTGCTTTAATTTCCCAACTTCCGTTGAGACGTGTCTCCCTTAACTTACGACATATGTGCGGGTTCGGGTCTGTGATGCAGCAAAAACAGCTCAGTGTGGTTATCAGGGCACTCTGGGATTGCTGTGTGCTATCGGAAAGCATACAGTAAGTACACTGAGGTCTGCTCGAGAGGGCATTGGTGGCATGTGTTTATATGCATCGAGAGAGACGCACTCAACTAAATCCAATGTTTACTTTTGGCCGGAGCGAGTGTCTGGCGAGGAATGTGGATGAATAGCATCTGTTTAATGCTCTTGTCATTTTACCCACAGGCCTTTCTGTCGTTTTGCACTCAGAGCCTCATATGTATGATAATCAGCAAAAACAACTCGTGCAAAAAGTAAAAAGGAATGAAAACATTACAGGAACTGAAGAGTGAAGAAGTCAAGTAACATTAGCTGGGGAGCTCAGTGAGTGAGGACATTTTTTTTTTTAAATAGATGAGTGGCATCCTCAGAGACTTTGATTAAAAATGCTATGAAGTGTGTTTATGGATACAGGCAGGGGCGAGTTACTGTTATTATTACAGACAGCTTGAAGAAGCACTGGTGATAACTAAGGACATATATTTAAAAGTGTTTACAAGTGGTCCAAAAAATGCGTGTGATATGCAAAATGACATTTGGAGCACCGTCAGTTAAAATTTCCAAACTTGTTTAGAGAGATGCCTTGCTGTCTAACTGTGTGTTGTGGTACTCTCGTGAACATGCGTCGACTGACACGGAAGAGAAGAAATGATTGAATAAAGTTATTTTTGTTCTCGGCAACACTTTACAATAAGGTGTCATTTGTTAACATTAGTTAATGTATTAATAAACACGAATAAACAGTGAACACTACATTTATTACACTCTTTATTAATCTTAGTAAATAAAAATACAGTCGTAAATTGTTCATATTAGTTCACGGTCCATTAACTAACGTTATCAAAAATAAAACTTGGTAATTTCAGCATTTACTAATGCATTATTAAAATCGCATTAACTAAGATTAATAACTAATGAACCTTATTGTAAAGTGTTACCTTGTTTTCTTCATGCACAAAAAGTATTCTCGTAGCTTCATAAAATTACAGTTGCACCACTGATGGACTATTTTGGTAATGTCTGCACTACCTTTCTGGGCCTTTAATGTGTCAGTTGCTGTCTATGGAGGGTCAGAAAGCTCACCAAAAATATCTTCATTTGTGTTCTGAAGATGAACGAAGGTCTTACGGGTTTGGAATGACTTCAAGGTGAGTAATTGACAGAATTTTCATTTTTGGGTGAACTATCCCTTTAAGCATCATACAAATAGCACACCTCATTTTTGTTGCACAGAAAACAAATAATTCATTTCAAAAGAGTTTGGGGCTTTGTTGCTAAGTTAACAATGCTGTACTCTAATACTCTAATAAAGAAAAAGAAAAAAATGGATGCGAAACTGCACTGAATTGTATGCAAAAATGTAGGTAGATGCAGGTTTTCAATGAGCCTATGCTGCTTGAAATGCTATCCGTGTAGGCAGTTCACGAGGTTTTAGAACAGAGTCAGAGTGCAGGTGGGTGTGAGTTTGTGTGTACTGAAGGGGTTCTCTGAGAATCAGGTGGGAGACAGTGTCCTATATTTTGACCTTGAGCATCACTTCAGAAATAATTAATTACCAAACCTGTATGAAATGATTTTGGATATGAATGCTTCAGAAACAAATGTGCTTCATCAATCTTCCATTGTGTCAGTGAATGTCACAGAGTAAGGTCTATTGCCTGGGCACTGGGATGGAAAATAAGGGAGCACACAAAGCTCTAGTGATTGAATTAGGAGCAAAGAGCTTGTGGGATCTGAGAGGAATATAAGGTGCTCTACATAAAGGCTCCTGAGATACGGTCTGGAGAATACTGTAGATCAGTGCTTCTCAGATTTGTCAGGCCAAGTATCACTTTTAAATCAAACCAGAACATCCAAGTAGTACTAAAAGCAAGATTAACAACTGAGCATTATAATGTCATATATTGATGAATATCAATGTTCATGTAAATAAGATCAACTGTGGTGCTGTAAGACCTCCATCAGCCTCTTGACTAGCCCTGCTGCACATCTGGGAACCTATAAAGGAGCAGCATGCAAAATAAACACGGATACAGGGCAAATGACTACTAATTTTAATATGTACTCTACTGTACATATTACTGAAAACTAATGGCTGCTAAAAATTCCGCTTTGCTGTTATTGAAAACAAATGACATTTTAAATGGTAATAATATTTCAGAGTATTACTGTTTTTCTGATAAAATAAATGCAGTCAGTGTTGGGGAAAGTTACTTTTTAAAAGTAATGTATTACAATATTGTGTTACTCCCTAAAAAAGTAACTAATTATGTTACTTAGTTACTTTTTATGGAAAGTAATGCTTTATGTTACTTTTTAAATCTGGGCAGGGCTTGCTTGTTTGTTTTTAATATAAAAAGTTATATTTCTGGCAAATGTAAAAGCCCTTTCACAGCAAAAAGTGAAATGAATAAGCCTTAGGCTGAAGGAAAATTTAATTAAAAGTACATTAGAACACAGGAGAAGAAAGTTCAACACTCTTCAGCATAAAAAAAAAAAATTAAGCACAAATGTTGGCTAATCTAAAGTAATGTTTGCTTATTAGTACGGTTGAATTGAATCATCAAAGGTCAGCAGCAAAGACACTGATTAATAAAATTGGATTAAATACAAAGGATATTTGTGTCATTTAACATTTAATTATTGCAGGTTTGCATCATATTCTGAGTTTACATTTCTCAGTTTTTATTTATATTTATATAATACTGAATGTTTTATTTTTTTTTAATGAATTAATGCATGTTCACATTTAGTCTAGAAATACAGTAACATCATGTTTACACAGCACACACAACTCCTCTGTACTTTCCTGCCGATTTCTCTCAACATGAGGCCTGTCAGTCAAAAAATGAGTACAAAGTAACTATATTTGAAAAAGTACAGTAACTCCGATATTTTCTTGTAAATTAAAAAGTAATGCATTACTTTACTAGTTACTTGAAAAAATAATCTGATTATGTAACTTGCGTTACTTGTAATGAGTTACCCCCAACACTGGTCATGAGACTTTTTTCAAAAACATGAAAGAAGAAAAACTCTCTCTCTCTCTCTGCTCCAAAAGAGAAACAGTTGTTTTGTGCAGTGTTTTAGGTCAGAAACTTTATTTGTGGTTTTAAATGGGCTTTTCAATTGTTTTGATGAGTTATTTTCTGCAGAGACTTTTATTTGGGGTTTTAAGTACAGACGTGACATGAAGTTCACTTCTCAATTACTGAATTTCATTTTGGGTGAAGCTAAATTTGCAATTTATATCAGTAGGAAAAACAGAATTGAGAAAAAGTCCTGTCAAAGTGTTGACTTTTTTAACTTTAGTAAAATCAAGAGTGTTGATTGATTTCAAGTTTTATATAACTATGGAAGATCTGTCAACTTTTGAAATGATCTGGAGCAATCAAGGAGCATTGTGTACTGTTTTTGAAGGAAATATGCTATAATGTTTTTTTTTTTTTTCATAAATTAATTATTGTTTGTATTGTCACTTGATTAAATGTAAAGTTTTTTCAAAATTCTAAAAATTCTCTCTCTCTCTCTCTCTCTCTCTCTCACACACACACCCTCCCACAGGTGTTAAAATGGCCACTTTGCGGTTTGATTCAAACAAATTGCTACTAAATAAATGCATTTGATCTTAAAACCTCTTCCATCTGCCTAGAGGCGCTTGTTGTCTCAGAGTCAGAAGCTGGCCACTTTAAAAGCCGCTTCCTTTCATGAAATTGAGCATCTAGATGCTACTTGGAGGCCAAACAAAATAAAAAATCTCGCCTGTTGGTGATGGCTTCATTTTCTGCTCTCCTTTTAGCACTTGGAGTAAAATTGCGGTGCACAAGACATGATCAACACGGCTACACTACATCCCACACTGCAGAAGACTATGCAGGCAATTAAACTCCAAACCAGGGAGAAGCACCGTTGTAGGTCACATCATGTAGCAGTGAAATTAGGCACAGAAAGTGTCGTCATGCAGCCTGTGAATACAGAAACCTGTGAATAAGGTGGTTCTTCTCTCAGAGCAGCAGGTTTCTTGGAGATTAGGGCTGGGCGATTTTTCCGATTTCATCGATTAATTCGAATTTAATGTTTTGCCACAATATTGTTTTTTATAAATCGAGAAATCGCGACAACAGTCAAACGTGTCCATGTTTACACAGAACAAACAATGGAAAAGCAGTATAATCGAATACAAAACCTGTAAAGAACTACTGATGTTTCATGTTTGCATCATGGTGACAGAATAATATTCTACTGGTGTTATACCTTCAGTCATTTTGAATTTGAATTACTTGTGAATTTTTTTAAGCATTTTTTTGTATTATTTCTGAACATATAATATGCACAAGACAAGTTTGTACAAGATGTAGTTGTAGTTCATGCATCTTTTCTGCAAAGATATTTAACAAGTGATTTGTTTAACATTTAGCCTGCATCATGATGACAACTTCATGTGTGCTGCACTAAGAACTAAAGATAAAACTTTGCTTTAATCATGTAGTAGTTACATTTTCAAGTTGATTAGTTAAAATCGTACAAAATCGGTCAAATGTTCGGAGAAAATCGAGATTATATATTTTTGCCATGTCGCCCAGCCCTATCGGAGATATGCTGTTCACATCTGGACAGGTGAACTAGTTTGGTTTAGAGGGGTAAAGCAGAATGGGCAAGGAGGTTCAAAGCAGACAGAAGCAGAACGTGAAGCTACAGGGTCTCGTGAAAGGAGCAACGGAGAATGTGTGCATGGGAAAGATAGAGGCTGATAAATCCTCTGAGCCCTGGAGGGAGATTGTGGTGCATGCTGGAAGACTGTGCTCCTAATGAAGATGGACAGCAGAGATCCATCCATGGGACACAGAGACAGCGCTTCTCCATGACAATTCAGATGCCGTCAATTACAGGCATAGTGAGAGCCATCAGTGGACAGGATGACTGGTGCCCACCGGGTACGACAGGTGTGGAGAGCACTGATCCGTCACTGCCAGGACCCATTTATGTAAAAGACACTTAGCACTTTAACAAGGGCCGCTGGGACAGCACTGTATTAATGAGAAGGAGTTTCAACAGAACCGGGTGCAAGAGCGAATGAGAGAAAGAGCGAGAGAGAGGGGAAGGAAGCTAATATTGATTGTTTGTTAATTATAACCCTTTGATTTGCTTTCAAGCTAATAACATGCATCTCGACATCAAACAATAAGATAATGCAAGGAAGCAATGTGGAGAACTTGCTAGAGCAACTAAGATAAGAGGAAGCTGATGACTGAGCCATAAAACACAGCGCAGTCGTCTCCTTCTGTTTCACATGCATAATCCTGAAGGTAAGGGCATGTGTCTGGAGGAGGACGCTTTGAGCTGACTGCCGCCTCGGGTCTGGTGACGCACATATTCCTGTAAGACTGGCTGGCTGGATCCAGTCATGGCGCGAGTAACACGGGGAGAAGTAGGATAACAGAAAGAAACGCTCAGCTTCGATAACTACAAAGGCCTTGTGCAAATAAATAGCATGTTCGTCAGTGTGTTAAGGAATGTTAGGTTAACTAATTAGTTGTGTGCATAAACGCTTCAGTGTTTCACCATAAAACCCAGTTAAACATCATCGGAGTCAGTGTCTCGATTGTCCTTCAGAATTCATTTTAATGTGCTGGTTTGCTGCTCAAGAAACTTTTCGGTAACATTTTACCGTTCAGTCCTGTTCTACGTGCATGCAGTACGTCTTTATAAGGTATGAACCCTAACCCGAAAACTAACCATATGTCATTTTCAAGGTTGATGTTTAATATCATTGTGAAAACTTTAAACTTAAATTTAACTAACACAATAAACAAAGTTAAATCAAGTTGAATTTCACATAACTTACTGAAAGTGCTCAACTTATTTCGACGAGTTAAGATAATGTTAAAACAAAAGTTGCCACAACTTACTGATCGTACTTTTTATTTTATTTTTTATTTACAGTGAACAGCATTTATCTAAAAGAAATTTGTAGCACTGAAGATACTATCACTTTTGATCAATTTAATGTGTCCCTGATGTTTTCTTGGGACTCTTTAATTATACACATTTAATATTCTAATTATATGGAAATCACCAACACACACTCACATACACAATTTTCACTCAGAAATTTCTAGTAGATTTTAGAAATAATTAAAAAGAAATGGTAACACATTGAATTAAACAATATTTTAGAAAGATGGAAATTGCATTTTTTTCAAAAAATGCAATATGATATGCTGATTTGCACAAAACTAACACACAAATATTATTTTGCAGTATTAAATGAAAACAAAGTATATTTGAGCTCACTGCAATGCATTGTGGGGTTCTCTGGTAAGGACACACACGCTGCAGGCAATGCTGTCTTCAGATTTGGCCAAAAGAAGATGTCTTTGAAGGCAGAGTAATAATGCTGAAACAGCATGATGCCTTAAAATGCTGTCTTGGTAGGGAGCTCAGCACATTTGGATTTGAACAGAGCTAATATACCAGCATGCACGCTCACCGCTGCTCTGACTGTGGCAATCTGTTTTCTGTGTTGAAAGCATGTGCAAACAGTACGAGTTTTATATCTGGCTGTGTGTAGGTGAACTCTTTCTATGTAGGGCAACACTAAATCCAGTTTCTGTTCCATTTCTCATCCTGTTTGTGCTGAGAAACTAATGAAAAAATGTTCATATTCCACATCTGACTGCTTCATTAATCTGGAGTGGGAATGGTCCCATTAGGACACATCCACTGGTATTACCACACACAGATTAGATTGTGTCACAACGACGGAAGGTTACGCGGCTTCCCTCGAGATCGGCATAAATGAGCATGTGCTATCTTATTGCATTTCACAAGCACCATAAAAGCACAAACGCAATCACAAGAGGAAAAACAACCCCTAAAATTCACATTTAAATGCCGAATCTAGTTTCAAAATGTAAAAAGATTTATAAAGTTGAGCTCAAACAGGAGAGAATCACATTGCAGCCCCTGCTGGGACGCTGTTTGTGTGTGGATTCGTCATCGGCGCTCTGCATTTATGATGAAATCACAGCTAGAGGAGTTTCCCTCTATTGCACTTGAAGACACACAAATTCTAATTTAAGAAAAAGCGTGAGCACTAACTGAAGATGAATATCGACGCCATACGGCTTCGGATCAACCTGCCGGCGCCGTTTCATTTAGTGGCAGAAGTGGAACAGAGGGACATCTTAATGAACGCAGAGCAACGCCTTAAACAACCTACTCTCGGAAACTTCATACGTCCAACGTAACATTAGTGCTGGATCCCTCCTGAGAAACTGGATCGCATAAACCGCCTTCACAACCCACATCTTATGTATATGGATCTATGACAGGAATCCATCAGGAGGAAGGGTGGGATGAGCGCCTGTCCAGTGTAGGATGCGAATAAATATTTAAAATGTGTGTGTGTTGCAGTTGTATCATTCTAGATAAAATAAAGATTCTCAGGGAGAAAAAGTGCTTCTTGCCAATTCTACAGACAGATGGACCTCAGTTTAACATTATACCAGCTCAGAGAAGGACCAGAGATCAATGGCTGTGACTGTGACTGACAGCAGTGCCAAACACCGTTCCTCAGGCCACAGCCATAAACACACACACACACACACACACCAGACCGCCGGCTCAAACACTGCCAACTCCTGCCCCCAGAAACACCCCGCAGGCTACACACACACACACACACACACACATAAATTCGCCCACATGTTGAGATCTTCCTTGTCTCTGGAAGAAAAACAACATAATACCGTCCTACATGCATTATTTAAATATTACTTCAAATTGAAGACTCTGTTTCCAGTAAAATGAAATAAATCAGCATGATAAGCAATTATAGGACAACACATACTTGAGTCCTTTAATTTACACACTGTTTAATGCGTGAAGGCAGCAAGAAAGGCACTATCACTGGTAACTATGAATCATTGGAGTCAGTGTGCTTGGAGTATGTGTGCTATGATTAGCATTCAGAGCCTGTTATATTAATCATCCATCTCTTCCATACTTCAGCAAATAATCCCACTAGTTCTCGGTCTGACACCACGAATGAATCATGTGGAACACAAACAACATGAAATGAAGGATTGGACCATATGTTCAAGATGGGGGGGGGGATATTTAGCCACTGAAAAATTAATTTAGGTCAAACTTTCATTTGAACATTACTGTTCAACCTGACAGCCATCACCAGATTAAGACAATATATGACCCTGGAGCACAAAAGCAGTCATAAGTAGAACAGGTATGTTTGTAGCATGGGTCAAAATGATCGATTTTTCTTTTATGCCAAAAATCATTAGGATATTAAGTAAAGATCATGTTCCATGAAGATATTTCGTAAATTTCTTACCTTAAATTTATCAAAACTTAATTATTGATTAGTAATATGCATTGCTAAGAACTTCATTTGGACAACTTTAAAGGTGATTTTCTCAATATTTAGATTTTTTTGCACCCTCAGATTCCAGATTTTCAAATAGTTGCATCTCAGACAAATATTGTCCGATCATAACAAACCATACATCAATGGAAAGCTTATATATATATATATATATATATTTTCTGATCAGTACACTCATATTCTACCTGTCTTTTGGAATATGTGACCCTGCACCACAAAACCAGTCATAAGGGTCATTTTTATATAAAAATAAAAAAAAGCTGCCATCCCTTTCTTACAATCATCTGTAAGCTCAAATTCAGATCTGCCTCCATCTAATCAACAACTGATGGACAGAACCAAGCACCTGCTCTACATTTTTCCTTTTTCTATAATTAGTTTCACTTGGATGTGCATCACAATATGAAAAAAATGACCTTACGTTAATTTTCCGAAAAGATCTGTCCACTGGACGGAGTCTCCGTGTGAACAGAGAACGTAGCTTTTCATCAGTGTTTCTTTTTCCTTTTAATGTTCATAATGTTTGATGAAATGTGCATCATGCCATTTAACTCTTGATGTAAAGGAGCTGTTTTAAAGGTACAGATTTTTTTATTCATTAAAATGAAATGCGAGGAGTAAGAGTCTGGGAGAAAGAGGAAATAAAAGCAAGTGGGTGAAGGGAAAAGCAAAAGACTGTGACATCTTCACGTTTCTTCTCATCATGAGACGTGAGATCAAGTGGGGTACGTGTAGCCCCCCGGTCTGTTCCCATGATGCTGTGAGGAACTCCAGATGTGGGTGCGGAGGTTAGCACACGAGCCGGCGTACGTATTAAATATGAATAAAAAGCCTTTAAAGCATAGACCCGACCGGTCCTATGAGATGAGATGAGCATCACGTTCTTTTACTGCAAGATGCAAGACCTTCTCTGAGCACACAAAGCAAGCTTCTATTACAAACCATGAGGAATGTGTAGTGTTTGTTTTCACGCCATCCTTGCAAAACTTATTCATTTATTGCATTTACACTGAGCCTCTGTTCCTCACGTTCACGCAGTGAGAAGGAGCTTCGCCTTATACATATTAAACAGGCACTTCTGGAGACATGATTTAATGTCTCTCAATAATGCATTCAGTCAGATGCATGATGTTTTCACACATCATTACCTCCACTCCAGTCTCCACTTCTTTCAGAGAATATTCTCCACGCAACCTGTTTCTCCAAATGTCAGCTCGCAACATTTAGCCAGAAGTATTTAACATTTAGAAAACTAGCACAAACAGATATGAAGATAAAGCAGAGATAAATGAATGCCCTACATTGTTTATGAAGCATATGGGTTGCTGAAATACTTAAGAGAAGTTCTGTGGCTTGACAAGCTGTACATCATCTATTTTAAACTCATATTTTAAGCTTGCATTAATTACTACATGGGATATTTGTACTTTTAAGACCGCAGAACTACTTAAAATTAACTAGTGAAGGCAAAACTGTTTTGTTTAGTTTTTTAAATAAAAAAAAATATATGATTTCCCTTATCCTTTCATATAAATGTTAACCCAATGATGATATTTTGAAATGACAAAACGTTAAAAACATAACTTTTTGTGTGTTAAATTTAAAGTTTTTTTTTTAAATTTATTTATATATATATTTTTTAGAAGTTTTGGATTTAAGGTCATAGCTCATCCAAAAATTAAAACTCTGTCATTATTAACTCACCCTCATGTTGATCCAAACCTGTATGACTTTCTTTCATCTGTGGAACATGAAAGAAGATATTTAAAAGAATATTTCATTGTCCATACAATAAAAACAACACTGGACCCCACTGAATTTGACCGTATGGACAAAACAACACAACTTCTTTAATGTTCCACAGAAGAAAGCGAGTCGTACAGGTTTGAGGGTGAATCAGTGATGACAGACTTTATTTTTGGGTTAACTATTCCTTTAAAAAGACCGCTGAGCAGTAGAAACAGAAGTTGCTAAATAACGACAAAAACATTTGTCCTATTCATAAAGAACATCTTTGAGGTAGTCACAGTCTTCAAAATTAGTTGTAGAACAAAATGTAAAAGTCTCATAAACAGAAAACAGCTTCTCCAAAAAGCCATTAGAAGTTCCCAAGAGAACACGAGACTCAAACTGCTAATTCTCTTCAGAGTTTTGGACTATAAACAGAGCAGCTGTAAGCGAGATTACGCTCTTCAGCCAATCAAACGCCCCGATGCGTCCTAGCTGCGAGTGACTGGAGGAGGCTGTATTCAGAGACAGAAGATGACAGAGACACTCCGGGACTCCATCAGCGCCGTTCTCAAATGTCAATAATGAAGTAAACATCAACAGCAGGGCCGTGTTTGTTTATGTTTATGAAATGTTTGTTGGATACAACTCTATGATGTCAAAACGTCAAATATCCACCAGGACCGCGTTAAGCAATCACACCTTTTTAACTCGGAAACACAGGCGGCGCATCTGCAACATCGCCTCTGCATCGATGTTCCCCGTGAGGCTGGAGGGTTTCAACATTTTAGAAAGTGCACTTTTAAATTCAGATGGATTTAAAGAAAAATCTCTGTGGAAAGTCACGGGCCATTGCTCAAACATCTCTGTGTTTGTGCTCTCTAACGGCCTGCCATTCAGTGCAATAAACACACAGCGAAGCACACACCAGGGAAACTAAAGGAGTGCTCAGGATGATAAGTTGATTCCCAAATGCATGTTGAAGGGTCGTCTGGGTGCCGGCTTTCCCCTTGAGAGAGTAAGGTCACGGAGCCAGTGGAGCAAAGAGCTCTGCCTCGCTCTGCATCTTAAACATATGTGCGTGATGCTTGTGTAAACTAAACCGTTAACACGCAAGGAGCCGCGAGAAGGGCTGGGAATCGAGACTCTTACTGGAAAATAACGCTGCAAGTGTGAAACTGCTTTATAAAACAACAGTCCCCGGTGTCAAAGCAGCTATGCAGATGCCAGAGAATTGTAAAATATAAACTAATATATTTAAATGTAATTTTGCATGCAAACTATATACAGTATGCAAAGCGTTATATACATAAGTGCAAAAATGCAACCTGTTAAAATAAAATCTAAAAATCCTTTATATTAATACAGTACATTGTGCCCTATCATCACATTCTTTACAGAGCATATATGTTAGTCTATAACATAACAGCTCTTAAAAAGTTACAATCACAATAGCTTTAGTTCGTTATTTTAGTATTATTTATATACCATTATAGTATTTGATAATATTTGAATAGCTTTCAAAGTCTTTATTTTTAGATTAAGATTTAGTAACTGTGTTATGTGCTTTTCTCATTTATCTTAGTCTTTTGTTTAACATTTATTTCTAACCTTTATTTTGGTTTTAGTTTCACATGTAGTAATTTTAGCACTGCCAAGTTTATTTCATTACTGCCAAGTTTTCTGTAGTATTTCAGTTTTTAAGTTTGCATCTTTTACTTTATTTGATATTTTATTAAGTTTTGTTTAACAATAAAAACAATGGACAGCAGTTAAACAGTACTTTTTCTTTTTGTAGTCAACTCCAATACTGCATTACTTGACTGTATGCTATTTAAAAAATAATAATAATAATAAAAAAAGGAATGTTGAGAGCAATGCTTTCTGGGTCCAGTCAGTGTTCCATATAGTGCTATCATATATGTATAATCAACTTAAGATGAATGTAGTAGGATGATGGTGTTCCAAATTCAATTATTAATATTATTATTGGAACACAGTCATCCTACTACATATAGAAAACAGGCATATTCAATTTTAAAATACAGTATGTTTAGTTTGGCAGTGCGTGCTCAATGACTTGCACAAAGAGTAACTGTCTTCTGTTTTATTCTTTCTGGTTTGATACTTCCAGTATGACCTTTGTTGGAACAAAACCTTAAGGCAATACAACTTTGATTTCTCAGCACCTGGAAGAATTTCTTGTCTTGCAGACATCAGTGTGTCAGACTGCCCAGCAGGAAGTCCAACATGGCAAAGCAGCTCACCTCACCTTAACATCCACAACAACTCACACTGTACTCTAAAGGCCTTCAGGAAGAAAAAAATTAAATAAAGGGGGCGAACAAAACTACTTCAACTTTGCAGGAGCTAAGAGGTAAATGAAATGCACAATCAAATAGAAAATATTAATTGCTTAAACAAATTATTCACCCCGAAATGAAAATTCTGTCATCATTTACTCACCCTCGTGTCGTTTCAAACCTGCATGACTCTGTCTTCTGTTGAACACAAAAGAGGAGATTCTGAAGAATTGTACTGGTTAATCTTTTCCACACAATTACTTTGAATTGAAACTGAGGCTTTCAGGATTTAAAAAGGACAAACTGTTCTTTTGAGTATGATTTTTTTGTAATAAACTGTTTGATTTTGTTCACAAAACCGGTCTGAAGTGTGTCTCTGGAGCACAAAACCAGTCTTAAGTCGCTGGGGTATATTTGTAGCAATAGCCAAAAATACATCGTATGGGTCAAAATTATCCATTTTTCTTTTATGCCAAAAATCATTAGGATATTAAGTAAAGATCATGTTCCATGAAGATATTTTGTAAATTTCATACTGTAAATATATCAAAACTTCATTTTTGATTAGTAATATGCATTGTTAAGAATTTCTCAATATTTAGATTTTTTTGCACCCTCAGATTCCAATAGTTGTATCTCAGCCAAATATTGTCCGATCCTAACAAACCATACACCGATGGAAAGCTTATTTATTCAGCTTTCCATGTATAAATCTCAATTTAGAAAAATTGACACTTTTGTGTCACATTGTTTTGTGGTCCAGGGTCACAAATATTGGTTCATGAATCAGACCGATCTATTTCTCCAGTTCACTGGCACAATGACACATGTGCTCAATGAAGAGGAATATTCTCAGTAAATAACCACGTATAGTTTTGTCTATCAAATGGATTCAGAAAACTCTTATGATACTATTATAGTAATTGTGTGTCTTTAAAAAGCTTGAAAGCCTCAATCTCCATGGGTTCTAATTGCATGGAAAATAACCAGTTTAATTCTCCTTTTGCATTCCATGGAAGAAATAAAGTCACACATGCTTGTTGTTTGATCCCTTGATAGACTTAAGCGATGCGTCAGCTGCAATAAAGCTTTTGATTTCAGGAAGGGAAAGTATAATAAGAAATAAATTGGTGGTAATGTTGGTAATAGCGTTAATGCTAATAGAGCTCATAATGGTAATGTTAACAGAATCGATTTAGAAATGTTCCGATGCATTCAATATATCTCAAGTGCATGACATTTTATATTGCATTGTTTTTCTGTCTGTATAATTCGAGCCATCTTACATTCAAAAAGGCATCACAAAAGCACAATGCTGTTTAGATACGCTTTGTAACAAGGGAACCTCAGGCTGGAATGAGCTAGTGTACCTACAAGCATGTCTCCGGCGGGCTGTACTGATTTGCGTGCAGCCGGAGGGCAGGGAGCAGGCCTGCGGGGGAAAGCAGAGCATGTTCCCCCCCCAGGGTTGTCTCACAGCCATTAACTCCTGCCAAGTCCTTGCATTGATTCTTACTAAGGGGCTCTGCTCCACACAGGGTCAGACAACAGTTACAAGCACAACTTGAAATGGAGAGAGATGGAAGGCAATGGCATGAGCTCTCATGCATCCAAACATTGATATCAATTTTATGGCATGTAGGGTCAAGGTTACAAATTATGTCAACAAATTATACATGTACACATACACCCACACGTACATGCACATAATAAATATTGAAGGTGAAGAATAAAGACATCTCCAGCTGTTCTGACTGGGCTGTGAAGAGACGGGACAGACAGGAGTGTGTTTCCATGTCAATGAGCTCTATGGAGATGGTCTGGCTCAGAAACAATATACTGTACACTACAGTTCTGCTTCATAAGACACCTCGGACTGAATGTAGAAAAAGCTGAGTGATCCAGCTTGCTGGTTTTGAAATGTAAAATCATAATACATTATTAGAATCTCAATGAAGCTTCCAAAATCTTTCTAACATTTAATTACATGTTTTGATAATTATGGTTACTAGATGGTAGTGGTAAGTTGTACTACTTTGGCTAATAAAATAAGTAAATATAACACTAAAATATATATATACATATATATATATATATATACACACATACCCTACAGTTCAAATGTTTGGGGTCAGCAGGATTTTTTTTTTGAAGAAATTAATACTTTCACTCAGCCAAGATGCATTGAATTGATCAAAAGTGACACTGAAGACATTTACAATGTTACAAAAGATTTCTTCTTTTTTAAAAATGCTATTTTTTAGAACTTTTTAAATCAAAGAAGCATGAAAGAATTCCACAAAAAATATTAAACAAACTGTTTTCAACATTGATAATAACAAGAAATGTTCCTTGAGCAGCAAATCAGCATATTAGACTGATTTCTGACAGATAATGTGACACTAAATTCAGCTTTGCCCTCATAGAAATAATTTACATCTTAAAATATATTTATATACATATTTAACTACAATACAGTTATTTTAAATTGTAATAACGTAATTGCACAATATTATTGTTACTGTCTGATCAAATAAATGCAGCCTTGGTGATCATAAAAGACTTCTGTCTTTTAAAAACATAACATAAAAAAAAAAAAAAACCTCTGAAAAGTAAATTAAAAAATAAACAGATAAAACTACAAATAAAAAATAACACCACCTGCACTTTGACTGTATTAGCAATATCAAATGTGCTGTTAAAATGATTGGCTCGGGGGGGTATAGACTGGGGAATTAGACTGACTTGACTGAGAAACACTGAGGAAAAACCAGCTTATCTTAGTGTATATTATGAATATTGGTTCATTATGGGCACCAGCACATGTCCATTAAACACACTCTGTGTGTTGGTCAGGTTGTGTTTACATTACGAGTAGTGGTTGACCGAAATAGTTTTTTTGGCAGCCAATGCCGATATCTTGGAAAGCAGGGTGGCTGATGGCCGATATAAAGCCGATATAATTTTATTTATTTTAATTAATATTTAAGAAATTTGAAATCATTTGAAAATGGATTAACAAATAAATGTGTTAAATAAACACTTACACTTTAGATGACAAAGTATTTTTCACAAATAAATAAATATTTAATAAAAAATATATAATTTAAAAGGAAGTAAACATTGTAACCAACAGGGCACTCAGTATTCTGGGAAGTTTGTGTGCATTGGGAATCATATTTTTTCAAATAAAGCCAAGGTAACACTCATTTTACATACAGCACACAGTGAAAATGACATGAATATGACAGCGGGCAAATGCATAAAGCGCAGCATAATTTAAAATCACAAGTTTAAAGTTTGTCGATCGTGCGTCTCCAGTGAAACTGAACTCTCCTCCTGTCCGCATTCAATTCACACGGACCAAGCGTCACACATCGTGCAGGATACACACACTTCACTAGATCTCACAACTGGATTCGACTAAGTTTGCAAGGTTCGTGAAATTAAATGTTCATTAGTCATTCAAAGATTTGTTTACATTATATAAATGCATATTTGCTGAATGCTGAGGGCAAACAATAAAGTATTATAATGTTTGCCTTTCTATTACTAATAATATAAAAGCAATCGTTATAATACTTTTTGCATACATTTTCATCCCTTTGTTTAACAGTTCTATCTGATTATTAGACAGACTTCTGTCTATAATACTTTTTGTTTGCCCTCAGCATTCAGCAAATGCGCATTTATATATCCGTATTAGACAGAACTGTTGACGATGACAGCGAACAAGAGGAAGAATGTGAGCACTGTGTGCTCAAGCGCTGCTGTTCTCAGTGCCGTCAAAATAAAAGTCCCACCTCGAACGCATCGGCCAAACAGGAAAACTGCCAAATATCGGCCAATATATCGGCGTTGGCGATATATCGGCCGACCACTAATTACGAGGACCAAATATCTCCACAAGGACAGTAAAACCTGCGGGCCTCAGCCAGTGATCCCCAAGAGGAGAAAATCTTGAAAAATGTACTAAATAATGTCTTAATAATATCTTAAAAAAGGTTTGTGTGTGAGGGTTAAGTTTAAGGTTAAGCCCGGCTCACACTGTGCGATTTTGGCCACGATTTGGTCGTCTGAGACAAATTTTGAAAATCCTAAAAGATTCCTATAATCCTAGGCTAAAATCTGTAGTCTTTAATCGCTGGTTTGACATGTTCACCGACAGCCGATTAATGGCTGTTGCGATCAAATTTCACCTCCGACGAAATTCTGGCAGTCAGAAGATTTGGCGCACAGTCCTGCAGTGTGACTACCCCTACGATGAATGTCAAATTGTCTACGTTTTTAAAGACAAGCTATGAGAAGAATTAATGCTAGAGAATTATTCCTGTCCTCCGCTCATGGAATTCATCTGATATGTTGCCTTTTCTATATAAACACTGGTTGCGCCGCTGTTTTCATGTGTAGAGCTGCATTCACTATTCTTCTTAAATACGCCGGTATTGCCGCCGTTCATATGCTTTTCATGATAGCCAACATTTCGTTCCCACGTGCAATGCAGTTCGCAGCCACTGGACGTGTATGAGTTGATAATGTAAAACTCCAGACAAGCTTTCTTGCACGCACCTGTTTTTAACTCGTCCTGTCTGTCGTACAGTCTGACAATGACAGCTAAGATCCCACAGTGTGACATGATCATCGCACAGTGTGAGCCCGGCTTTATATAAATTGAAGTGAGATAAATTACCTTTCTAAAACAACAGAAGTGAATGGAAAGTCCCACCATGATAGAAAAACAAATGTGTGTGTGTGTGAGGTCAGTGAGGAGGTCTTCCTTTGGGAGTGACATTGTTCAGTCCAGGGATTGAAGTCTGGAGGGACTAGATTTAATGAGCTCCAATTTTTGCTCTAATGACCCTCTCTCTACCCCCCCTCCCACCATCATTTCCCTCTTCATATTCTTCTCTTCTAATCGCTTTGGAGGATATTAACAACCTCTTCCTCGCAGACTCCAGGCCATTAGGAGGGCCTGCCTCAGCTGCACACACACGCCAATCATCTCAATTACTCTTATGAGCACAGAGTGGCCAATATCTGGTGAAACACACACATGCACACATGACAGAAGAATGGGAGAGAGAAAGATCTAGTGAGGGTGAAAGTTGTGAAACTAGGCCACACTACAACATGGTGCATTATCAGTGAAATCTTTATTTCTGTAGTGACAGTAAAGTGCGAGTTGTCTTAATTATGCTAACTTTTGAGACTGGGAAGTGACTCTGACATGAGCAAATATTACAAACCCAAACTTTAACGGGTGTCGGTGAAACTTATCTGCAATTTAGTGCCATCAGAACAGTCATAGTTGGTTCTTGCGCTCAGTCGAGCAGTCAGGTGGCCTACATGTACCTTTCCTGCGACGGAAGCCGTTTTTAGACTCACCAGGCTGCAGTACACTGATGCCCAGCGGGTTGGAGGTGCGGTTGGCCACCGTGCTCCAGGTGCCATCGTAATTGCTCCGATAAAGCAGGGCAGCACACTGGTATGTCCCGGCCTCCTTGCGTCCGGCTCGGGTGATGCTGAGGCGGAAGTTGGTGTTCGTGGGCGTGCGGTCCACCGTGGTGCGGGTGCCCAGGCCCAGCAGCTGGTCGCCCCACTGCAGAGTGCCATCCCTCGTAAACGTCACCAAATCTCTGAACTCTCCGTCGCCCTCTGCTGGCTGGAAGCGCCATGTGACCGCAGCAGGAACGCTGGGATTGTGCCGTGGCTTCACGATGCACTGCAGGTCGAACGAGTCGCCAAACGTCACGCTGGGTGTACGGGAGGAGGCCGACACGAAGAAGAAAGATTCTGAAGCAAAGCCAAAAAAAGAGAATACGTACAGTAATTAAAAATACTTACAATGTCACAATGCATTAATATAGAATTCAGTTCATGTGCTGACTCATCCAATCAGAACTGTGTTTTATTCTATCTATTTTTTGAGGCTTTATATTATTTATTAGTTTTTGAGTCTTTTGTTTTTAACATAAGCATAATACAATCCGAAACTGGTTTTGCACTTAAAAAATGACAATGCTCATTAGTAATACTGCTAATTTTCATTTGTTTGATGTTATTAGGCAGAAAACAAAAGAAAACTGGCAAAAATACTAAATACAGAAATGCATAAAAATACAAGATAAATAAATAAATAAAACAAAATAAAAATTACATTGCACATAATTGAGATGAGAATATTAATGATGAATAGTCTCTTCCTTTGTTTTGTGTTCATCAAGATCTCAGAGCAGTATAATAATCATCATCAACAGCAGCATACTTTTATTTAGCATTATCAAACCATTTTTCACTGAATTGACCAGAAAAAAAAAAAAAGAATTTTTTTTCTATATATATATATATATATATATATATATATATATATATATATATATATATATATATATATATATAAATTAATGAACGGATATAAAATTACTATTCTATAGCATTTTGAGCATAGCGCCTATCCTTACCTCAATGTTTATATACATATACAGGTGCTGGTCATATAATTAGAATATCATCAAAAAGTTGATTTATTTCACTAATTCCATTCAAAAAGTGAAACTTGTAGATTATATTCATTCATTACACACAGACTGATATATTTCAAATGTTTATTTCTTTTAATTTTGATGATTAGAGCTTACAGCTCATGAAAGTCAAAAATCAGTATCTCAAAATATTAGAATATTACTTAAGACCAATACAAAGAAAGGATTTTTAGAAATCTTGGCCAACTGAAAAGTATGAAAATGAAAAGTATGAGCATGTACAGCACTCAATACTTAGTTGGGGCTCCTTTTGCCTGAATTACTGCAGCAATGCGGCGTGGCATGGAGTCGATCAGTCTGTGGCACTGCTCAGGTGTTATGAGAGCCCAGGTTGCTCTGATAGTGGCCTTCAGCTCATCTGCATTGTTGGGTCTGGTGTCTCTCATCTTCCTCTTGACAATACCCCATAGATTCTCTATGGGGTTCAGGTCAGGCGAGTTTTCTGGCCAATCAAGCACAGTAACACTATGGTCATTGAACCAGCTTTTGGTACCTTTGGCAGTGTGGGCAGGTGCCAAGTCCTGCTGGAAAATGAAATCAGCATCTCCATAAAGCTTGTCAACAGAAGGAAGCATGAAGTGCTCTAAAATTTCCCGTTAGATAGCTGCGTTGACTGTGGACTTCAGAAAACACAGTGGACCAACACCAGCAGATGACATGGCAGCCCAAATCATCACAGACTGTGGAAACTTCACACTGGACTTCAAGCAACATGGATTCTGTGCCTCTCCACTCTTCCTCCAGGCTCTAGGACCTTGATTTCCAAATGAAATGTAAAATTTACTTTCATCTGAAAAGAGGACTTTGGACCACTGAGCAACAGTCCAGTTCTTTTTCTCCACAGCCCAGTTAAGATGCTTCTGACGTTGTCTCTGGTTCAGAAGTGGCTTGGTAGCCCTTTTCCTGAAGACGTCTGAGCGTGGTGACTCTTGATGCACTGACTCCAGCTTCAGTTCTCTCCTTGTGAAGCTCTCACAAGTGTTTGAATCAGTTTTGCTTGACAGTATTCTCAAGCTTGCGGTCATCCTTATTGCTTGTGCACCTTTTCCTACCCAAATTCTTCCTTCCAGTCAACTTTGCATTTAATATGCTTTGATACAGCACTCTGTAAACAGCCACACCTTTCAGTAATGACCTTCTGTGATTTACCCTCTTTGTGGAGGGTGTCAATGTTCGTCTTTGGGATCATTACCAAGTCAGCAGTCTTCCCCATTATTGTGGTTTCAAAGAACAAGAGATACTCAGAATTTATACTGTAGGGATGGTCATTTATTCAAACTCAAATGTAAATATTCTAATATTTTGAGATACTGATTTTTGACTTTCATGAGCTGTAAGCTCTAATCATCAAAATTAAAAGAAATAAACGTTTGAAATATATCAGTCTATGTGTAATGAATGATTATAATATACAAGTTTCACTTTTTGAATGGAATTAGTGAAATAAATAAACTTTTTGATGATATTCTAATTATATGACCAGCACCTGTATATACATACATACATATATATATATATACTGTACATACATACATACAGTATATATAAAGATAAAAGTGTGTGCATTGCACTTGTATGCCACTGCAGCATGATTGCAATACTGTTCAAGTACTTATTCTCTCCAGTGGAACCATTTTCTATTTTTGCTTGAAAGAAAAAACGAAGTTCTGGTTAACTGCTTGCGCTGCCCCCTCGGCTCAAGCCTGTCACACAAGTAAACATGATGAGGGAACTGCGGGTGACTTAATTGTGAATTCACAGCTGATACTGATGAGTATGTGAAACTGCTAATGGGCATATAGACAAGAAGCCTATTCCCTGGCGAGCTGCTACTGGCAGCCTTCAGCAGGAATTTACATCTGCATTGCTCATACTATACAAGATCATGGGAAAAATAAACTCAATACAAGGGAATGCCCCGGCTGTTTTGTCTTTCCATTTGAAAAGGAAGCAAATTTCTGCAAGAGATTTCTGGAACTCGAATCATTTTCTCAGTGGAAGGAGTAAAGCGTCATTTGGCTACTTCTGAGTGTTTGTGCTTGATACGGATGACAGCAGCTGGAGGCCATACAGAGACGGAGACAACGAGATCCATTTCCAGCCTACCTGCCAGTGCCCTAATGATGCCACGCTGCTGGGCTGTAACAGAGGGCAGGTTAACGCAACACCCGCCGGGCACAAGCTTTGCCCAGATCTCAGTAGTACCACAGGGCCTGGCAGAGTTGAGAAAGTGAATTTCATTTGGAGAGCCTCTGTGTCCTTCAATTATGCAAACCATCTATTAAAGGAACGGGGCAGTAAAGTTAGACGTCTACATTATCAAACTACTCTGTCTGCATGCTAATGAGCCTCAAAGACTTCCCTGGAGAAATCCCAGAGTTCAGGTGCTCACTAGGCTGAGAAAGGCTAGCAGGAGTTTGTTCTGTTTGGGAGGAAAGCGTGAGAACGGCAGAGTTAATCTACTCTGCATTATTTTGATAAAATTTGGACAAGGTGACCTGTAGCATGCCAACTCAATCCTGTGGGCAGCAACGTCGGAAAGCAGCCAAAAGCAGATTACACACACATCCCGTGTTTATTGAGCACATGCAAACTAATCCTGCAAGCAAAAAAACCACAGGAAATCCACTCTGCTGGATGCTTTTTTTTAACATTTAATGAGCT
Organism: Onychostoma macrolepis; assembly: GCF_012432095.1. Classification (NCBI taxonomy): domain Eukaryota; kingdom Metazoa; phylum Chordata; class Actinopteri; order Cypriniformes; family Cyprinidae; genus Onychostoma; species Onychostoma macrolepis. The sequence continues at coordinate 36,034,242 of NC_081163.1, forward strand.
CACTTTTGCTCAGATATTGAAAAAAAAAAAAAAGCCTCAAAATCGGATTATCGGTGGATCTATAGCAGTGTTTCCCGCAAAGCTATTCAGCTGCTAAAACAATAGCTCTACAAAAAATAATCTTATTTTCTCTGAGTTGTGAGCTTGAAGTCAGAATTGAATGTGATCACATAAAAAGACTGTGCATCACGAAATAATAGCAAGAAAACGCATCTTTCTCGTGTCGTCTTAGCTGCGACAAAAAGCAACATTAGGCTCGATTCAATTCAAGAGACTCACAATTTCAAGAGTTAACATTTGAGTCAGTCCGAGGACCAAATAAACCACTAATAACACTGTGATGGGTGATAACACTTATTTTCATTCTGACATGATACCAAATATCATTAATGCAGTTATCAGTCATGATACGTTTACATCTATTAAACAATATTTTTGTGATTTCTAGCAATAAAATGGCCAATAACCATTTCAAACAATGCAAAAACTTATTAGCCTATAATAAAGGTCACATTTAGCTTGGTTGTTATTTATTGGACTGAAATACTGTAACTGAAGCCTCTTTTCTCTGTCATTACCTCAGGTAAGCACCACTTTCTTTGGTTAAATGTACTCATGTTCAGATGAGCGAAAGGAGAAATAGTTCTCAATCAAAACAAACATTTGCAAACATAACATTGTTTTCATTTTAAAGCTTATGATGCACAATATTAACGCCATTCTAAACATTATAACATTTAAAAAGGAAAATGAAATGCATTCATTCTCATTACGTTTCTAAATCTGTATTACTTACGACTTTCTTCTGAAGAACATAAAAGATGATATTTTAAGAAACGTGTGTGTTTTTTTTGGTCATACAATAGAAGTCAAATGTAACCAAACTGTTTGGTTTCAAAATATCTTAATAAAGTACGTCACAAAGATTTGGAGCAATATGACAGATATCCCTTTAAAACATTAAAATGTATTACTAAAATAGTGCAAATGTAATGATAGGTTAAATGGGTGATCAGGCGTATAAAGAAAGAAAGAAAAATGCTGGAAAATACAGGACAGGCCTGAGCATGTGTGACTCCAAAGAATGAGAGGACGTTTACAAGAAGTGATAAGAGAGAAATAAAGAGAGGAAGGCAGAGAGAGAACATTCGCATATCTTTCATGTGTTGATGGATTCCAGTGCTTCACTCTCTTGTAGACACATGACCAGTAATGTCTTTCTATCTATCCTCATTTGACTGCAGACAGCAGGGAGCCACGATCAATGCCATCTTCTCCAGAGAGCAGGACTGCAGGACACACGCTGAGCGGGACTCTTTATGGACACACCATCACCAGGGATTTCACGTACACAATCTTTCTCACATTCCAACAGTTTTCCCATTGCTACTTTGTGTGACCAACTGTATGTTTTCAATACGCAATCATCAATGATCAGAGGAACCATCATGGCATCTGAGGAAGTGGGTGGAGGAGCGAGTCCAGGCAGAGCCAGACAGCCACAGCTGTAGTGTTTGATTATTCCAGACACACAGACATGCTCAGAAAAACATGCGGCGTACACCCAGCCTCACACACAGTGGGAATAGAGATTTCAAATCTCACAGACTGACACAAGGGCAGAGCTTCAGTCGGCCTCTGGATGCCTTTTCATGTCAAGAACCAACCCTAGCCGTTCCTTTGGTCGCTGAGGTTTCTTCTCTTTGCTGTTTTTCCAATATACATATCTAATCTATAATTTGAATGTTTCTCTTGACACAAGTATTACTATTCATGCTAAATTGTATGGTTCATAAGGCAATTGATAGGATGCAACTCTATGAGGTCTACACTCTTAAAAATAAAGGTGCTTAAAAGGCCATAGAAGAACCATTTTTGGTTCCAGAAAGAACCATTCAGTCAAAGGTTCTTCAAAGAACCATCTCTTTCTTACCTTTTTATGATCTGAAGAGCCTTCTTTCACCAACTTTTGTGAAACAGAAAGGTTCTTCAGATGGAACCATTTAGAGGTGGCTTCATGAAGCACCTTTATTTTTAAGAGTGTAGTCATCATGATGGACATGAAACTTGTGTATTTTTAAATGTTTTTTAGTCTTTATGCTCTTAAAGGCTGCATTTATTTGATACAGTTACAATACAATACAATACAATTCAGAATAACATTTTCTATTTTAATGTACTTTAAAATGTAATTTATTCCTGTGATGGCAACGCTACATTTTCAGCAGTCTTCAGCGTCACACGATCCTTCAGAAATCATTCTAATATGCTGATTTTGGTGCTCAAGAAACATTTCTGATTATTATCAATGTTGAAAACATTTGTGTGATAATTCGTGGATATCACAATTTTTCTGGATTTTTTGATGAATAGACGGAGAACAGCATTTATTTAAAATAGAAATCAGTAACCCTTTACTTAAAGCCTTTATGCATATCACATTATAATAATTTACCTTGTATTGTTAATGTATTATATATTTTTATAAATAATTGTAACCAAAGATAAAATGCATTATAATAGTTGAAGCGTTGTCTATCATGCGTTTTAATACATTACACTTTCAAAAGGTCTAACAATGAACAGATAAGTATTATAATGTATTATTATAACTGTCATTTACAACGTTGTATGAGGTGCATTATAATGCATAATTAAAGCTACTTTTATAATGCATTACACAAAGGCTTTAAGTAAAGTGTTATCTAGAAATCTTCTGTAACATTATATGCCGCTTTTGATGAATTTAATGCATCCTTGCTGAATGAAAGCATTCATTTCTTGAAAAAGTCGCAGTCACACTAGATTTTGAGCTTCTAGAAGTTTCTATGAAGACTGCAATGGTCATAATATGATGTTATAATGAGGTGGCATATAAATACATAATTGAACATGTAATATATATATAATGAGTTTAAAATATAGAATCTACTCCACTTTACCACAATGTTGCAATCCTGCAGATTTAAGGTTTGCGTTTTTTTAATTCAGCTTACAGGTCACACCACCCACGAGGCATCACTCTTCTATGGGAAACATGTCTTCATGTGATATATATTTGCACCAAACAAGAACTTTTGAACACAATACAATTTGTATAAGCCTGTGTTTCCCGTCTTCCAAAACTGCATGTGTATGAATAGCAGTCAATGGAACAAGAAGTGTAGTATGTCCACCCCAAACTTTAGTGGACATGAAAATATTCAGCTGCCTTTACATGCTATGAACAATGATCAGTATGGGTAGTCCAAAATCATAAATACAGCTCTCTCTATTTCTATTCATTTTTTTCTTATTTTTTTTTATTTAAACCTCCAAAAGTTTGAAAACTAAAGAGAAAGTTACATACAAATTTCTCACCTAATCATTTCCTATAGCATGCTCACTAGCAGACGTTTCATTAAACCCAAGAATGCATATTTATCTGCCATCCAATTAACATGCTGGGAGCTCTAACTGCTTTCTTAGCGATCAAAAAAAGTAAATTGTGGCAGAATGCGTGTCTGGCCTCACCTCTGGGTGTCATGTGTAACCCAGCCAAACGATTCCAGCGCTACAGGGTGGCCTGCAGCCAGTCAGCACCCACACCACTGCCAGACACTAATGAGCATGTTAAGACTCTCTCAGCAGAATAACACCACAAACTGGGCCCTGCTTCACACCCGGCCCTGGTCAGTCACCCAGAGTCAACGCTGGAAAACACAACGCTGCTATTTTTACTCAGCACCACCAACACACCTGTCACAGGGCAAGAGCAAAGGACACAAACAGCGTCTATGCCCACACGGACGCATAAGAGTGACTATCACACGATCACGTGATCATCCACCTCGAGCAAAGTGACTCCTGCAACACACCTGGAGAAGAAGTCTGTGTACTTACAGTAAAAGCCAAAACAGCAGACATCAAGAGCATCATGCTGCCACTCTTTGAGCCTCAAATCAAAAGCACAGCTGATGAAACGCTTCAACGAAGCTGATCCTGACAGCAGAGGAAGTAAAAATGATCAATGTCATCGCAGAGGAAGAGCACGGATATAAATAATTAAGAGGAATAAATAAAAAAAGCCCCGTCTTTGTCATCTCATCAAAGATTCAATATGCAGGATGCATGAAGACCTGATTCTGGATGAGATTCCCAACCTTAAAACAGCATTTAGGGTTCCCACATCTTTGACAAATTCCTTTTTCCAATCCGGTGTGATTACAATATAAAGATTTAAAAAGAAAAAAGAGAAAAAAGAAAAAGAAAATCAAGCATTTTAGAGATTGCCATAAAAATGTGTTTCCATTTCAAAGTACAAAAGTTACTTTTGAGAGAGAAACCGGCTTCATTTTAATTTAATATACAAATTACCATGCATATTTTCTTTAATATATTTTTACTAGTGCTGTCAAATGATTAAATCGCATCCAAAATAAACGTTTTTGTTTACATAATATATGTGTGTGTACTGTGTATGTATATGTGTGTGTATATGTGTGTATATATATATATATATATATATATATATATATATATATATATATATATATATATATATATATATATATATATATATAAATAAATGCACACTCATACAGTATATATTTTGAAAATATTTACATGTATATATTTATATAATTTATATTATATATAAATAAATTTAATATATAAATATAACATTTTTCTTAAATATATACATGCATGTGTTTGTATTTATATTTACATAATAAATATACACAGTACATACTATAATATACATAATATATATAATATTACATAATATATACATATTATGTAAACAAAAACTTTTAATCGATTAATCGTTTGACAGCACTAATTTTTACAAACTTAAATTAATATAAACAATTTCAAATTAAAATTGGTCATAACATTTTCTTTTATAAAGTATATCTTTGTTCCGCCCCAAACAGGCAGTTCACCAAAAACATGCCTCTGGTTAAAATATAAACCACAATGCAAGGCTGTGCAAACGAGAGCATATGTTTGAGAACAACTCTTCAGAAAGAAACTCTATGAATGACTGACTCAGAGTTGTCTCTACAAACTGAGCTGGAAGAGTAGAAAGTATTTTAAGTATCAAAAAAAGTTGCACACTTCACCATCAAAACCACAGACATATTGTATGTTATCAAGAACTGATCTTGTCTAGTATCTTGTCTAAAAACCACTCATTGTCACGCAACACATGCAGTTTCACACAATGTTTATTTAGAGCATCTGCCAGCTTGCCATGCACTCATGTTTTTCCTTTCTGCAGTGTGTGTGTGTGTGTGTGTGTGTGTTCTCATTACATACACAGTTAAAGAGCAGACTGGGAAGTCACGGCTATTGATTGTGATGGAATGCTGAAAGCAGTAGTGTTCCACTGCTCTTCTTGTACAGGATGCAATGTAAGCATGAGTGGGTTATATCGACTTCATATGGCGGGGATCCGGCTTTACAGTGCACATGCCACTCCAATACTCTACTGTACTTGAGAGGATATGTATTCCTGCCACTATGTGAGCTCAAGTGTGAGTTTATATATATGAATGTGTGTTATGAAGCAGAAAATTTATGATGTCATAAATATGATGTGATGTTGACAGTAAAAATGCACTGCATGAGTACAAATACACTATATATGCAAATACAGTGTCAGAAATGAACTTTTTATGAAGGGGAAATGTTTGTCCCCTGGCGCTGAACTTCAAGCGCATTTTTTACTTTTATGAGGGAATCTTTTATAAATACAAACATGCACACATATAGAAACTGTTCAAGTATTCAGTACAATTGAAAACAACTGCTTTATATTTTAATGTATTCCAAAAATGTAATTTATTCCTGTGATTGCAAAGCTGAATTTCCATCAGTCATAACTCCAGTCTTTAGTGTTACGTAATTATTTAGAAATCATTTTTAATGGTACTTAAGCAACATATTATTATTATCATTATCATCAATGTTGAAAACATTTGTGCTGTTTAATATTTTTGTCTGCTTGATCAACAGAGATAAATTTGTTTTCAGGATTTTTTTAATGAATAGAAAGTTCATAGAATAACATTTACTTGAAATATAAATCTTCTGTAACATTGTAAATGTCTTTAACGTCTTTTTAATTTAATAAAACTATGCTGAAAAAGATCTTGCTGACCCCAAACTTTAAACCTATGTAAATATATAATTAAAAAAAAAAACATTAAATAAATGAAAATACTTAATATTATTCAAATCAATTTATTTAAGCAATAAATAATCATATAAGAATCTGGCCAAGAATATAAGATAAACAAGTTAATGCCAAAATAAATATAAAGCTATATTTTCATTAGTGCTGTCAAATGATTAATCGTGATTAAATCGCATACAAAATAAAAGGTTGTGTTTACATAATATATGTGTGTGAACTGTATATTTATTATGTACATATTAATACACAAACATGCATGTATGTATTTCATAAAAATGTTATGTCTATATATTAAATAAATTATATTAATATAAATATATACATGTAAATATTTTCAAACTATATACTGTATGTGTGTGTATTTATATATACATAATACACACACACAGAACACATTATGTAAACAAATACTTTTATTTTGGATGCGATTAATCGCGATTAATCGTTTTACAGTACTAATTTATATTATAATTATTATAATTTCTTCCCCAATAACATATGTGGTCTTACCAACTGATTTTACAGTGATAGTCTTGGTGGCGGATTCGTCTCCAATCTGCTGCCAAATCCAGTCAGGTGCAGTACCGCTCAGGGACCACTCGGTGGCGCTGCATCTGTACTGGCCATCATCTGTGGGGAAGGCATTATACAGGAACAGGGTGAACGTGTCGGGTCGAACCCGCTCCACCCGGATCTCTCCAAAGCTGGTGCGCTCCCTAAAGCTGGGCCCAGGAGTGACCGTGCCCTCGCGATCCACTGAAGCCACGTTCACAGCGGGACCCGCCCCCTCTTTATCCGTCCACTGCCACGCCACCGACAAGGGACCCACAGTGTTGCTAACAACGCAGGTCAACTGGACGGTCTCCCCCTCCATAATCTCTGAAGTGTTACTGGATAATGACACAGTGATGTTACTTCCTATGAGAGACAGACAAACAACAGAGGAAATGAGACATCAGTCTTTGGAAACATAACACTGGTGCTAGTTTATCATATTAATTAGAGTACATTTACATTGTGTACGAGTAAATTACTCATGACAAGCTGTACAAGAAACAACTCTACAAATTCTCATTGGGTTAAAACTGTCATTGTAATACAGTCCCTTAAAGGCAAGTACACTAAAACACTATTTTCCCTGCATGCATTAGGTGCATAGCTGCTTGAATGAAGAAAACATCTCATCATTCTAGTTCAGTAACAAACATCAAATTAGCAATGCAATTGTATCATCATAGTTTCTTTAGCTGGCTGGCACATTCTGGAGCAATATATTGAGGCGCTGCCTTTACCACTAGGGCAACAGGCTCTTTTTTTAACTTAAAGGTCAGATTTCTATACCTACAGTAACCATTTTTAGCATTTCAATTGCTCCCATTCATTTCTCTATGAATGGTCTGTTTTCTTGTGCTATATTGTGTCTGGTTGTGAGTCAGTTGCAAAAGCCTCTGGAGGTGAGGCTGATAAGGCTTGAGGCGAGAACACATAGACCTAGTTCCGGTCTCCACCAGGCTCCTCAAGTATTGTAGGAACCGCCTGTACTGGACAGTGTTTGGTGGATTTGCATCGTAGTTAGCAGGGACTCTCCACAGGCATTTAAAAACATTCTTCATTAAAGAGTTTTAAGGTGTGAACCAAGCACCCACATGAATCACGATGTTAGCGCATTTGATTCAAAGCTTCACAATGTTAAAAAATGGTAACAAAAAGTAAAATAAAACCAATGTATAATATAAATAAACATATTGAAATTGTTCAAAAGTTTGTACGGTTTTTAAAATGTTATTGAAAGGCTCTTATGCACAGCAAAGGCTGCATTTATTTGATCAAAAATACAGTAAAATAGTTATAATGTGAATATTTTTACAATTTAATTTCTTATTATCAGTTTTGAAAACTTTTTGATGAATAGCAAAGTTCAACAGCATTTATTTGAAATAGAAAACTTTTGTAATATTATAAATGTATTTACTGTCACTTTTGATAAATTTAATGCATGCCTGCTAAAGTATTAATGTCTTGAAAAGAAAGAAAGATTAAGTATAAAACGTCCTTGATTAAGCATAAAATAACATGATATTTAATGCAAAACAAATGCATGAGTTGACATACAGTACAATAAGAAGTCATTTGCAATGGTTTATGGGAGTGGGTGGTCTATAGGTCTATGGGTATTGCAGTTTTTCAATTTAAAGAATTATTTTAAGTTGACGTTGAAAGTTGCTTTAACAGAACATTGAATCATTTGACAACATTTGAGCTCATGGTAGGTCTGAGGTTTGTACAAAATCACTAAAATCAATATAGGAATGGCATCTTTTCTTCCATATCTTTCCGTTGCACTCTACAGCAGACTAGGCCTCAGAATAGTTTTCTCATCAAGAGGTCTAGAGCCTGAGAGATCTCATAAGCACGAGTGTAGATCAAAGGCTTCTCGACAGGGATTTCGCACCACCACGTCTCTATAAAAGCAGCATGTGATAAAACAAAAATGGGACTTTAAAGAGACAAAGTTTGCACTCTTCCCATGGGTCACCAAAGGCTCTCTTCAGAAAGAGGCTCTAGCAGAACGTCTTGAGAAGAAAACCGCCATGACCAACCAGGCAACGAACACAAGAGGCTTTGATTTCATACATAACAAAAGCAAAACATCTGGGGATGAAACCTCTTCAATTTCTAATGTGCTCCTATTCTCTGAGGAGATGAAATAAGAAGTTTACACAGTCATCATGTGGGGTATGGCTGTACCTTCACCCAGTGTCTCAGTGTCTCTACATGCAGATGCTTCAGTCGTATATATTGCCTGAAAGATCTACTTAGATAGTGAGGCCTTGAGCCGAAGAGAGAGAGAGCGAGCATGTGGGTGAAGATGAGGCTAAACTCTGTGCTGTCTCGAATCCATACTGCAACTATCAATCTACTGCTATAATAACCCTGCAAATATTGCACAGGGTCTCCTGCGGGGGCAAAGACTAAAAAGACCAAAGCATGGTGTAATAAAGTGCCTCATTCGCAAACCTTTCCAAGAGTCCTTTCCCTTTTTCTAGCCACCTTAATACAACATTTCACCCAAACATACTCACTTCCACATCGTTACAAACATGTATGACTTTCTTTCCTCGGTGTAACACAAAAGAAGATATTTTGCAGAATGTTTGAAAGTCAAGAGGTCCAACACAATCACATCAGGCCTCATTGAGTTTCATTGTACGGACAAAAAAAAAAAAAACCTGGGACATTTTTTATGAATATTCTAAATATATGTGTTACAAAGAAAGTCATACAGGTTTGGAATGATGTTAAGGTAAATAAATGATGATAGAATTCACATTTTTGGGTGAACTATCACTTTAAGAGAGAAACTGGCACAATAATGAGTGGCGGAACTGTGGCTAATTGATATACAGTATGTTAAAGTGCCCATTTTATTTTCATTGAAAAGTTCATAATTTTATTTTTGGGGTCTGCTTGAAAACATTTACATGATTTAAATTCCTAAAACATTTTTTCCTCATACTGTGCATTGCGGCAGCACCTACCGTTGTACACTGCAAAAAAAAAGCAGATTTTTGAGTTTGCTCAACTTATTTTTGTGGGAAATTCTCAAATTTTTGTTGTATAAACTTAAAATAACAAGTTGAGAAAACTCAAAAATCTGCTGAAGCTTGTTGCCTTAAAATTTTAAGTTGGCTCAACTTTTTTTTTTTTTTTTTACAGTGTAGTTCCAGTGTCTTTAAAGCCTGACTTTTCGAAAACCCCAGTCTGCTCTGATTGGTCACCTGGTCTGTTGTGATTGGTCAACCGTTTAGAGCATGTGTGGGAAATGCAACGCCCCTTACCATATTTGGGTTTCAGCTCCCGAGACTTCATGTGCAGCAGCAAACAAGATTAAATCTATGGTAACTATGGCTTCGGGTTTAGAAGTTCATACAAATCTTTGCCCACGTGGCGGAAAAAAAGCGTCTCCTTCACTTAACCAACTTTTTTTTTGAGGGTGGGCAAAAAGCAGCCAGCAGGTGGGCATTATGGAAATATGTAACATGCTGATGTAGCTAAACCATGTAAATAACTGCACAAATATGGCGTGTTGATGTAATGCATACTTGCCAGACATCCTTCAAGACCCTATAAAAGCTGATTCCCCTGAGGAGAAAGAAAGAAAGATCTCCTTCAACTTATGGAGTGTGAAAGGACTGTTGTTGGAAGAGGCTGGATTTGGGTGGCCAAAGTCTGAGCAGAACAGATGTATTCTTACTAGCCTTTGATTAACCTCCTCTCCTCATCTAGCTTTCATCAACTCCTTGAGCTCAGTCGTGGTTTCTCAGCCTGGGCACAATCACATCCACCTTGGGGATCTACTAAGGCTACACTGAAGGCGACGGCGTTCCCACTTTCATTTCATGCCTGTTAGACTTGGCTTTTCAAGTAACTCTCACTTGAAATGCAATGCTATTTCAAGGGCTTTTCAGGCCTCCACAAAACCAAGTTGTGAAAAAATGCTGTGCATTAAGCGATTTTATATAGGACACAGTACTGTATTGCCCACTCACAAGTTTTTAATAATCAGAGAAGCATTTACAGTACTGCTCAAAATTTTGGGGTCTGTAAGATTTTTTTTACATTTTTAAAAGTATTTAATGCGCACCAATAGTGCATTTATTTCATTAAAAATACAGTAAAATCAGTAACATTGTGAATCATTATTATTACAATTTTAAAACATATTTTAAAATGTAATAAATTCCTGTGATGGCAAAGCTAAATTTTCTGCAGCCAGTCCTCATTCTCACATGATTTCTCAGAAATCATTCTAATATAATAATATGGTGCTCAATTATTATTGTTGAAAACAGTTGAAAAAAATAACAGTTTTTTTTTTTTGTTTTGTTTAAGTATTCAGAATTCTTTTTTAAATAAAAAGTTCAAGAGGACAGCATTTGTTTGAAATATAAATCTTTTTCTGTGCTGTCACTATTGATAAATGCAATGCATCCTTGCTGAATACAAGTATTACATTTTTCTAAATAAAATGGGACTACAATTTAAAATAACACATACATACATACATTAAATTCGCTTGTCAAAACTGGGAATAAAATACACTGCTATACATTAATAGCAAAGTTCTATTATCTAGCTTTCAGACGACTATTATTTTTTCTCCTGTTTACTCATTACTTCTCACAGTGGGAGAGAGAGCAGCACCTGGCACATGAACTGAAAAGCATCTGAGAAAGTAAGGGACGATACTAAGTATATTCTCTGCTCTTTAGAGAACTTCTGCAGAAATAAGAACTTTAATAGCCGTTTGCCTCCACAATGCTACTAAATCAATTTCTGAACTCTGCTTTTTTAAACCATTCTCTTATAACCTAAACTAACCCAGAATAATCCACTTAAGGTAATGAACATCCGAATTGAGGCCGAAAGGTTCATGTTTTCATTTAATGAGAGCGCTGTTGAGAGGTATCAGCTGACCACTCTAGGGGCCAGTCAGAAACAGAGGGCCGATAAAGAACCATGATACTCACTGATAGGGGTTACAGTGATCTGAACGTTACGGGACCGCTTGCTGCGGTCGATGAAGTCTCCAGTGAGGGTCTTCTCCCGTTCTGTCACTCTGCAGATGTACTTCCCAGAGTCCTCCGGTAGCAGATGCTGCAACTTGAGCAGGTGGACGGAAGGGCTCTCTTTGCGCACGGTCAGGAGGCCGGTGGCTTCCCGCTCCACGTAGTTGGGTCCCAGTACGGGCACGGCACTGGGCCCAATCACGGCTACGGGTGAGCTGCTGAAGACCCACGACACCGAGAAGAAGCGCTCTGGAACATTCTGAGCATCAATGGTGCAGCGGAGCTCCAGCGGCTCACCAGCCGTGTAGGCCCGGCGCTCAGTGGTCACCTGGATACTAAAGTCCCGATCTGAGAGAGAAAGAGAGACAGAAAGAAAAGATGATTTAGCCAAGGGCTGGGCAATTTTTTTTCAGATTTTATCGATTAATTCGAATTTATTCATCATCATCATCATCATTCCTTTATTTCAGACTCTTAGGTCCATATCCACAAAAGTAACTAAATACAAGACAATACAAACATAAATATACATGCCACAACACTATTTAAAAAACATACAAACATTCATTCCAGCGCTTCCAATACCAGGAGTACTTAGTATCACTCAATGTAGGATCACTTAGAACCATTATAATTGAATTACTCAATTGACACATAAAATTAAACGCGTATTTCCTTAACACAGCATGAAGAGTACACAGCAAAAAATAAAAAAATAAAAATAAAAAATTGAGCGAAGGCAACCAGCTTCAGCAGATTTTTGAATTTTCTCAACTTCTTGTTTTCAGTTTATACAACAAAAAGTTGAGAAAACTCAAAACTTTCCTAAAAAAATTAAGTTGAGAAAGCTCAAATCTCAAAAAATGTTAAGTTTGCTCAACTTTTTTTTTTTTTTTTTTTTTTTTTACAGTGTAGGAATATTATTATATACACTGTAAAAAGTGATAAGTTGAATTAACTTAAAAAAATTGAGGAAACCCGTTGCCTTAAAAGTAAATGATAATTTTAAAAAAATAAAGTTAATTGAATTGTCAAGTTCACTTAACTTTTTTTTATTTTTATTATTATTATGTACTTAATCATTTTAAAGCAACGGGTTTCCTAAATTTTTTTAAGTTAAGTCAACTTTCACTTTTTACAGTGTACTAACATCTGACTTGCACTCGTCCACCTTGGGAGCTTAAGCAAAATTCTCAGTGCATCGTTAAATGCTACCTGAAGCTTTTTCATTTTAGCTTTACTATAATTACACTATAAGTGCGCTGTACACAATGAAGTACAATCTAAAAAGAGCTATTTTAACCTCATCTGTACACATAAAAAATGTATGAACCAACATATTTGCTTGTCCATACAACTTACAACATTGGCGCCGCACGTCATCTTCATCATCTTTAATAATGTGACCCAAATATTTTATTTTATTCACAACATTTAATACTTGATCACCAATATAAAAAGATGGAACATTTTGCTTAAGGTCCTCTTTGGTTTTGACAATCATAACCACACTCTTTTTGCTATTAAATTTTATATCAAACTGCACACCATAGCTTGAACATACACGAAGCAACTGTTGCAATCCCGCACTGCAAGGGGACAGAATAACTAAATCATCAGCGTGCATCAGATGATTTATAAGACAATCCCCTATTACACATCCAGTTTTATAATGCTTTGCCACGATTTTATTTTTTAGAAATCGAGGAATCGTGATTTTGAATAGAAACATTATCAAACGTTAGAATTAGACACTTTGACAATATGCCAATGATAACAGTAAAGAGAAAAGAAAGATTGAACCGCATGCCGGCGGACGTGATTAACCGCTCACATGTGACGCGCTCATATCGCGCTAGACGACCGTTCACACAGAATGTGCTTTTGTGTTGGCAAAGATGCGGGCAGTGGAATAGCAAAAACATGCAAGAAGATGGGAGTGAACTTTTAACTTGAGCGCTGCGTTTGTAGACTGTCGCTTCATGCAGGAGATGCTGCAAGAGATGCAAGCACAACAGTCAAACACGTCCATGTTTAGAAAAAACAATGGAAAAGCAGCGCAATCCAATAAAAAAAACCTGCTTTTGTTTTTACAGAACATTTATAGTTAAAGGGGTCATCGGATGCAAAATTCACTTTACAGGTTGTTCGAACATAAATGTGTCTTGGAAGTGTACACACATCCATCCTATAAAGATACAAATCAGCAGTCAGCAGAGTCATTAGCATTTAAAGCAACATGGACTAAAAAACAACTTGCTGAAAACACCCTGACAGGGTAAAAAAGTTTAAACAAAGTATATTATAGATTTTTCATTAAGACCCTAAAGAATCATATCAACTTGTGGAAAATAGGCATCTGATGACCCCTTTAAAGGTCCCATGACATACTGCTTTTTGGATGCTTTTATATAGGCCTAAGTGGTCACTAATACTGTATCTGAGGTCTGTTTCCCGAAATTCAGCCTTGGTGCAGAATTTCAGCCACTATGAGCCAGTCCCACAATGAGCTTTCCTTAGGACGTGCCATTTCTGTGTCTGTAGCTTTAAGGATGAGAGATGCGGGGCAAGGTGGAGGGTGGGGGTGTGGCCTTAACCAGCTTGCGCTACCATGCGCTAATGTTGACAGTGGATGTATCGCAATGGCTCATAGACACGCAGTCATTCAAGCTTTTCAGTTTGACCCAGAATCTGATCAGCGGCTACAGCAGGACGTCTCCGAATGGTTAGTTTAAAATATTGTGTCTGGATGCGGTACTTTAGTTGGTTTGTTTATGTATGCTGTTTCAGTTATTATCATGTAGCTCGGATGAAGGAACTAAAAAAATACTTTGGTGTTCATTTGTACATCCAAACACTGAGCAACTGCCATGCTTCGCTTGTTTGCAAGCCATGATGTCTCTCGAGGAAAAAAAAAATATTGCGCTCGCGTCGCACGGTAGTAGCTCATTTTCTCATGGGCGGGCAAAGCAGAGAAAGGGGAGGTAACCTTTCCCCGTATGACGACATAAAGGGAAGATTCCAGATTGGGCCATCTGAGCTTTCATTTTCTCAAAGGCGAAGCAGGATACCCAGGGTTCGGTTTACACCTATCGCCATTTCTAGCCACTGGGGGAGCATAGTCAGGCTAGGGGAACTCATATTAATGTTAAAAAACCTCAGAAAGTGAAATTTTCATGCCATGGGACCTTTAATAGTACTTGCGTTATACCTTGTGTCTACTTGTGTTATAGGCTACCTGTCATTTTGAATTTGAATTACCTTGAATTTTACATTTATCATTTTCCTTGTATTATTTCTGAACATATGTGACCTAGGACCACAAAACCAGCCTTAAGTGTCAATTTGAATCTGAAAGCTGAATAATTAAGCTTTCCATTGATGTATGGTTTGTTAGGATCGGACAATATTTGGCCGAGATACAACTATTTGAAAATCTGGAATCTGAGGGTGCAAAAAAATCTAAATATTGATAAAATGGCCTTCAAAGTTGTCCAAATGAAGTTCTTAGCAATGCATATTACTAATCAAAAATTAGGTTTTGATATATTTACGGTAAGAAATTTACAAAATATCTTCATGGAACATGATCTTTACTTAATATCCTAATGATTTTTGGCATAAAAGAAAAATCGATAATTTTGACCCACACAATGTATTTCTGGCTATTGCTACAAATATCCCCCCAGTGACTGAAGACTGGTTTTGTGGTCCAGGGTCACATAATATGTGTAAGACACTTTTGTACAATATGTAGGTGTAGCTCATGCATCTTTTCTGCAAAGGTATTTAACAAGTGATTTGTTTAACATTTACATCATGTTGACAACTTCATGTGTGGTGCACTTGGAATATAATTTTCTTTAACTAGAGGGTTAATAAAGAAAAAGTCACTTGAATCATGTAGTTACATTTTCAAGTTGACTAGTTAAAAATCATAAAAAAAAAAATAAAAAATAAAACTTCCAAACCTCCCAACCCTAATTTATCCATGACAAAATGGTCCACGTTGGACTAAATTCAAACCGACGCTCACATCAAAAGCAAACGAATCTTCATTTACAGAACTAATTTCCATATGATACGCAGTTTGTGCGCCTCATCAGAAAAGCACTTTCTTCACTTCATTTGGCTTCTTCAGAGGTGATTGCCCCTGGGCTCTAATTACTACAACACACTTCCTGAGAAACGCTCTAACTGCGTAAGTACATGGCACTGACACAGAGAAAGGGAAATGTACAGGGGGGGGATGATGATGTGTGTTTTTACATGCAGCCATTATTTGTCTCTCACGCTGTGCGCTGCTCTCCAAAATAACAGCACAGTAAACAGGCCTTTGCTAAAAGAGGAATTCACAGATCACAGGGAGACAAAGGCCAGTGGCTGTTTTTCCTTTCCTCCTGTGGTACTCAAGCAGCGTGATGCTCCATTAGGACATTACTGCCCGCCTGATCGGAGCCGGTCTGAGTATTAGGACTAAATCTGCACGCTTCAGACAGATTAATTAGCAGTGGAGATAAAGGGGGGGAAACAGAGAGAAAAACGACGAGATACATTAGGTGAATACATACACCTCTCTGCTCTACGCCAGACTGCAGTGGAAGAGAGGTCATCACAATTTGAAATCTGTCTGCGTTTGCCGGATGATTGCTGTCTGACTGATTTTTCACGCCCAGATCTGTGCTTCATAATTAGCATCAATGGCTAATCAACACATTACATATCAATAAACATCCAAACATCCTTTACCAGCCCTTGCGCATTTTGGATTAAAAGGACAGCAAATGAATGGGCATAAAGTAGGGTTGGGTGATATACTGAATATTAACATTATATTGTGGATGAAGCAATACTTGCAAGGATTTTAAAGGGGTCATATGATGTTATTTTAAAGATCATTATTTTGTGTATTTAGTGTAACAGAATATGTTGACATGCTTTAATGTTCAAAAAACACATTATTTTTCAAATACTGTACATTATTGTATTTCCTCTAAGCCCCGCCTCTCTCAAACGTGTCGTTTTCTACAAAAGCCCCTCCTTCCGACAAGCACAGTCTGCTCTGATTGGCCAACTGACCCAGTGCATTGTGATTGGCCGAACACATTAAAGATAGTTAATAATATCATTAGTTTTACCATCAGTTCAAGCCCGAGAGGGGAACAGAGTCACATGACAGACACAGTGATGATGCTCGTATGTATTTGCACACAAACCGCGGTTAAGACAGCTGACTCCACTGTGATGTGACCCTCTCTCTCTCTCTCTCTCTCTCTCTCTCACACACACACACACAAAACGCGTTACTCTACACTGCCCAAAACTCAGCATTTGAAAAATCAATAGCAAATACTTAAACTAATAACAAAACATACTTACAGTCGCTGATTCAGAAGCACCAGATTGTCATAGCAAAGTCGGAATTGACCCATTTTATTTTATTTTAATTTTTTTTAGAAATAGCCTTTGTGCACAGCCAGCCTTGTACTCTCCTAGGTTCATGAAACTGTCGTCCATAAAATGCATTGCACAAATTCGAACATTTGGGTTGTGCTGTGCTGTTGTAAACAAATCTTAACCAATGATTCCTAATTGCATCTACTTTCGGAAGGCCAAATAAAGTGCTTTTGCGTTTGCACAGAAACACACAACGTCTCCCTGACATGGCTGCATCAACACTACTGCGGTTACTGAAACCACGCCTTCTTTCTTTGCGTGCACATTTGGGCGGCATTACGCAGACATGTGGGGGCGTGTTTGAATGAGCCGTTTTAGCCCGGTCTGGATCAGCCTTCTCTTTTAGATAGAATCAATCCTTTTGTGGGAGACTTTGAGCTTTGTAACTCTGCAGATCTTATACACGCACGAACAGCTACATAACACACTAAAGAAAACAAAAAAATCGCATCATATGACCCCTTTAATGTAAGGTTCAGTTCATTTCCATTAATCATTCATTATTCCATGGTCATGACTCAAAAATACACAAGCATTCAAAAGTTCTGGGCCAGTAAAATTATCAAAAGTAACAGTAAAGACATGTTTTCAACATTGACAATTAGTGGTCGACCGATTAATCGGTTTTGCCGATTAATCGGCACCGATAGTTGATTGCCGCAACTATCGGTTATCGGCAAAAATCCATGCCGATAGATTTCCGGTTTGCAACCGTTGCTGGAGTGGCTGAGAAGGGTCCGTTGGCATTATACAGTACGAGAGCGGCCTCTAGAGGCGGAAATCACTGACAGCACGTGTTGTTTATTTTGACACGTTACACTGCGCGCTGCACAGAGCGGGAAACTCCAGACGCGCATTTAAATACAGCCGACAGAAAATCCAGAGTGCCATTCACATAGTTTTCTATTAAATTACATTATATTTGTCCCAAATCGTTGTGAATGTACATAATGACTTCACTCTAGGCTATAAATTATGTATTGTGCAGTTTTCAGCAAAACGTTTGTCTTTCTGTGGCTCTAATAAAGTCTGTATGCTTCATATAGAGAGCTGTAATACAGACTGCGCGTTCTCCTTCCACTTGCTCTGCTTTTTTAAACACCGAACTTCAAACTCATTTATGCCACATTGTTCATTCTTGAAGCAAACTTATGTCCGTTTGGTG
Source organism: Onychostoma macrolepis (assembly GCF_012432095.1). NCBI lineage: Eukaryota > Metazoa > Chordata > Actinopteri > Cypriniformes > Cyprinidae > Onychostoma > Onychostoma macrolepis. Next base: position 36,052,615 of record NC_081163.1, read on the forward strand.
ATTAAATAAATTGTTTTAGACCGCCACTTGAATTGAACGCAAAGCGTCTGGTGGGTGTGTGTGTGTGTGTGTGTGATATCTCTGAGTTCTCCTAGACGCAGCGCTGCGCTTTTGCCCGGTGTGTGACTGACTCTTTTTTATTTTTGATTAGATAATCATCAAGTGTTAAAAAATAGAAGCAAATAAAGTGTGTGAGTACACATACAATATCCATATGTGTGTCGTTTTAATGCTATGGCCTTGTGTAGAGATTTAAAAATGGCCATCTTTAAGCATGACTGTTGAAATTAAATGGTAATACTTAACAATAAGAGTCCATTCGTAGCATTAATGAAAACTGGAGAAGTATCGTTCCATGTTGGAGTGTGTTCATTTCAACATTCACTATTAGCTACTAATAGGCTACATTTTTAAATTTTAAAGTTTCTTCTTTTAACATTAGCAAACTATGAAATAACTTTAATGATCAATATAGTAAATAATATTAATATTTTTATTCATTTACAAAGTATGGTTCAGTACTTAAAAAAAAAAAAAAAAAAGAAATAGTAAAGCACTAACTTTCTTTCAGTAACCATTTTAAAAACTATCGGTTGATTAATCCGTATCGGCCAGTGTGGTCCAACCTAGCTATCGGTATCGGTAAAATCCACTATCGGTTGACCTCTATTGACAATAATAAGAAATGTGTCTTGTGCAGCAAATTAGCTTATTAGAATGATTTCTGAAGGATCATGCGACACTGAAGACTGGAGTAATGGCTGCTAAAAATTCAGCCTTGCCATCACAGGAATAAATTACATTTTAAATATACATTTAAGTGAAAAAAATATATATATTGTAAAGACATTCACATTGTTGTTTAAGTGTATTTTTGATCAATTAAATGCAGCCTAGATAACCATAAGAGTCTTCCTTCAAAAACATTTTAAAAATCTTACAGACCCTACGGTAATGTGCAAATTATTTTATAAATAAATAAATATATAAATAATAAATAAAATGTATATATCATAATACGATAAATATCATAAATGTGTATTATTTAATAACAAATATATGAGCACTGTAAAATACTAAAATCTATGAAAATATTTCCGTTATCTTGCACAGACCTGCACATATTTCACGCATATGAGAAGCATGCACAGCAGTCATCAGCCATCTTCAAGGGCATTCACTGATCAAGGACCCACTGTCCTGTGTAATCAAAGCCAAAATATTTAAGGCAGATGGTACTGCAAAAACAAAGGAGATCAAAAACAGAAAAGAAAACTGTTTCCACTTTAAAAATGAAATGTAAATTATTCAGCATGCACCAATAATCCCACTGTTTGTAGTGATGTTCTAGTGTGCTCGACAGCTCAGAGAAGACAACAGCGAAAGTATACTACCTATACTTCATCATTTCTCCTTCATGTGTCCTGGAAGAGATGATTGACAGACAGAAGTACAAAAGTGCTTTGTACAAAAGACGCACAAAGTCACTATGTTCACTGAACCCTAGACCTCAGGGGCTGACATCTTATTAGAATCTAATTATGAAGATGTTCTCCCTCCTTTTACAGCTTTGTTATATAGTCAAGTACAGTACAATACGATGACTGTGGACAAATCTGGCATTCATAAGGAGAGGGATACTTTCAAAGTCACATGAATAAAGATTTTAGAATGGGAAGGAAATGTCAGGATTGAGGGTTCACAGCATGAATGATGCCATTAGATTTGAATTTAGTATGCACAATAGATTTGTATGACAGCTAACCAGAGAGAGAAAGAGAGAAAGAGACAATTGTGTTGAGTGGGAGCGGTAATAACTGTGGTAGCTGGAAGGGGGCTGTGTGAACAAGCTGCTGTGTGGGATTCGCTGCCAAAAGCTTCGTCACAAAATGAGTCCATCGATCTGCTGTAGTATGTGCTTCAATGAGCCATTTGATGTCCTATTAATGCTTACCGCACAACTTCTGTTTTTCCCCACAGTTCACCAGAGCAATAAACACATTAACAGACAGATGAGAGAAAACACACAAACGTTTACACGTGTTATGAGCATGACATGTGGTGTGCATTGAGCTAACGTCAACATAAATATGCAAAACAGAATAATCGCACATGACCGAGAGCGCAATCGCGTGCCTCTCTTCAGAAGCTCCCCTGCTGGAAAATCCAGTTTAACGTGGTTTTTTGGAACATGGTTACTGGTTTCTAGTTGGACCAAGTTAGTAATGGGCCAACATGTCATCTAAAAACCAGCTTGAGCGTCATAAACTGGCATGGCCAGTTGGTTACTGGTTTGTTGCTGGTGCAAGATGGTGTACAAGATAATAACATTTACATTTAGTCATTTAGCAGACGCTTTTATCCAAAGCCACTTACAAATGAGGACAATGGAAGCAATCAAAATCAACAAAAGAGCAATGATACTCAAAACAAGTCTCAGTTAGCTTAAGTGCTAGAGTTAGAGGGTCAAATAAAGATGGAAGAGATGTGTTTTTAGCTGATTCGTGAAGATGGCTAAGGACTCAGCTGCTGGGATTGAGTTGGGTAGGTTGTTCCACCAGGAGGGAACAGTTAATGTAAAAGTCTGTGAAAGGGATTTTGTGCCTCTTTGGGATGATACAATAAAGTGACGTTCACTTGCAGAACGTACTAACCAAGCAGTTCCAAAACTACGACTATTACTAGCTTAAACCAGACTTTCTGGCCAATTCGACAGAGTCAATTCAGTCAACTACAAATGAAAATACATAAACTGGCTGCAATCCCTCAAAACAGCCACCCAATCCCTCCTGCACAGACACGTGCACTTTCAATTGAGCCTAACAGGCCACTGGCTAGTACACAGAGAACATTGTGAGCGTGTTGTCTAGCTGGAAGGGGACTTGGACACAGCCAGCTAGAAAAGGGGATTACAGACAAATCTGTCTTCTCTCGTCTCAGTCTTGCTCTTGAAATGCTCTCTGGAATTTCTAATGTGAATCTCAGTCAGGTGAAGCCTGGCTTGCATACTGAAGGATCAGGCCGTAATGACTTCACCTTGACTCCCTTTAAAATCCATTAAACATTTATGTTAGAACTACCTTCTAATAAAGTTTCCAGTTTTTTAATAAACCCTTCCCGTATGCAATTAACAGCATCTTTTAAAGAAAAGGAGAGAAAAAAAGGTCCATGACCTAAAGACAGCACTAAACAGGCCTATAACCAAAATTGAATCTCTGAGGAATATCTCTGTACATCCACTGCTTAAAATAACATTTAAATACATTATTGTTCACTTGGCCTTGATAGCCTTGTTATTTTAGAATAATTACTATTATGTTTTTGTTTTTTTTCACTTGGTCTTGATAGCATTGTTATTTTAGAATAGTTTAAATACTATTATAATAATTATTAATATTTAGAATTTTGCTTTTATTTTTATATTTTTCAGTTTTATTTCAGTTTTTCTATTTCTATTATTTCTATTTACTGCAGGTTTCATTTATTTTTTGTTCAGTTTTAATTTGAACAATTTTAGTATGTTTAGTCATTTTTATTTGCAGTTTTATTTCAATTAACAAAAAATATTTTAATAGTTTTAGTTGATAACAATACTGCTTGATAGTAGAGGGCTGTAACAAACTGAAAGTCATGTGTCTTTAGTAAGTGTAGTTTGTAAGAAAACTGGAACACTTGACTGGAGGATGCTTACAATAAAACAGATGACTATCTCTAAATGCTTTTAAAGGCCATTTACTGTAAATAGCCCCACATACTGAGACTTTCAAAACAGCACTTACCGATAAACATTATAAATTAGTTCATTGTAAGCAGCTAAATCACTGAAATGTTTCAACTCTACTCTAAGTTCCTTTTAACATGGACTTTTTCCTGACTTTTTCCACTTACAGTCAAGGAATCGTGCACCAAAACAGAGGTTATTTAGCGTTACATGCACTTTTTTCACTCTCTCTGAAGCTGCGGGAGTTTTGCTACTGTACCTTATACATATTATGATCAGTTAGACTACTAATGTAGTTCACACTTTTAAAGTGGGGTCAAAATGAACATTTCTTCATTGATTTCTTCAATGAACATAATCCAATTATTTCAAATGAAATCCATGTGAAAATGAGCTTTGCACAGATTTCTATTAAAAGTTTACTCAAAAAAAGTCCCCAAAGCAGATGTAGCTCGTATTCAATTTGGTGACGCAAATATACCTGTTGACTAATAAAAATCAGGCTTAAAAGTGACTTCAGTATGAATGGTGCTTCATATATTGCTACAACATTTACAATGGATCCTGTTTTGATGAAATTGCACTAATGTGACCGCATCTTTAATCATCAGGCGGGGCTAAATTGTTTAATACTGAATAAGCATTGAGAAGTAAATATTAAAGTAAAGAAGATATTTCTGTGTCCATACAATATCAGTCAGTGGCCACCAAAACAGTTTTTGAACCAACATTCTTCAATACCAAACCATATATTCTTTTATGCTCCGCAGAAGAAAGTACGTTTCAGTTTTAATTTTGGGTGATTCACAAGCATTAAAAGTAACTGAATCGCTGCACCGTTTCTCTTTGTGTCAATTTACTCTTCTACTAACAGTCAAGGTTTCAGTGGCTATTTAGTGTTACATGGCCATGTATCAAGAACCACTGGTTATACGAGCTGAAGGGAAATAGACGAGTCTTCAATCTGTCTCTATGAGGAGCTTCATCTCAACCTGATCCTACACCACTGAAGACCGCAAATCATCACACTATTAGGCTCTGTCCCCATCTGCAGCCTGACTCTGTGGAGGTGCCCTTGGGAGACAGCCATCCAACATCCACACCCTAAACTCACAAGCTGTCCCCTACTCGTCCAATCCTCCCACCACTGGGACTCTTGACCAATAACAGGGCTGAATTAACATGCCACTCGCAGCTCCCGTCCTGCAGCGCGTTTGATGAGGAGGTACGCTGTCACCTCCCATTCCCATCAAACCGCTGGGCCGATGTGCTTTGAGATGGAGTTACAGCCCTGTGTGCTCAGTCAGTCAGAGAAAGACAGCACTCACGTCTGCTGTACATGCTGTCTCATGCTCAGGATGGAGCGATGGCACTGTAATAAATTGGAAAGTAATGGACTAAAGCCAGAGATGAGGGAGGCATTTTTCTGCCCCAGCCTCTGTCCTGTGAAATATGGCTATTCTGGAGAACGGGAGAGAGGAAAAGTTCAGATCTATGGCGTTGTGTTAAAGAATAGTTCACCCAACACAACTGCAGTGTGTGACAGTAAAATTTAAGTAAAAATCTTGCTTTTTATGTTAGCTCTCAAATCAAATGTGGGGTTATCAAACATCAGATTTGACAGTGACATCAAACATCCTTGGTTTTCATCGCTAAAAGTCTGACACAATTAACTTCGACAACAACTTAAAGGAATAATTTACCTATAAATGAAAGTTCTGCCATCATTTACTCATCTTCATGTGGTTTCTTTCTTCTGAGGGACACAAAAGAAGTTAATTTTGAAGAATGCTTCAACCAATTGGCCATATAATAAAAGTCAACAAAGTCCAGATGCAGCGGGTAAAGTAAGTATTGAACACGTCAACCATTTTTCCCAGTAAATATATTTCTAAAGGTGCTGTTGACATGAAATTTTCACCAGATTTCGGTAACAACCAAAGTAATTCATACATACAAAGAAAACCAAACAAATAAGTTCAGAAATGAAGTTATGTGTAATAAAATGGAATGGCACAGGGAAAAAAAAGTATTGAACACATGAAAAGGAGGTGCAAAAACTTGCAAGACACCAGCTGAAATATATAATAATTAGAAAGCAATCCTGCCCCTCGTCAGTGGAAATGAATATTAGCTGCTTCAGTCCCAACACCTACAGTACCAGGATGAAGAAGATGAAATAAGGGTGACAATGATCCGAAACAAAGCCAAGCAAACTCTCGACGGGTTTCAGAGAAAGAAAATAAAGCTGCTAGAACGGCCAGACAACCCCCTGACTTCAATCCAATAGAAAATAAGAACTAAAGATCAGAGTTCATAGAAGAGACCCACCGATCCTTCAAGATTTGAAGACAAAATCACACCTGAGCAACGCATGCCACTAGTTTCTCCTGCAGGAGCGTCTTGAAGCTGTCATTACCAACAAAGGCTTTTGTAAAAAGTATTAAATACATTTCAGTAGTTCAATACTTTTTCCCTGTGTCATTCCATTTTATTACACATATCTTCATTTCTGAACTTATTTGTTTTGTTTTCTTTGTATGTATGGGTTACTTTGGTTGTTACCGAAATCTGGTGAACATTTCATGTCAACAGCACCTTTAGAAATATATTTACTGAGAAAAATGGTGAAATGGTATTTTACCCACTTTATACGAAAATACTAATCATCATATACATCCACAGACTACATAAAGTATGTAGACACAAACCCGTTATGATGTTTGGTCTTGTGATGTACAAAAACCAATAAGAAAGTTAGGCAACAACTGAAGGTTGTGTCACCACACTTGATAAAGTCTGTGTATAGTCTTTGATTTGAGAGTGAATTGTGGCTTAAATTTCAATATGTTCATCATACAAGTGTCACTTCAGTCGTCTTGAGCCACTTTTACACCATCTCCAACAAACATCAGACATTCATTTCTGATGGAAAGTAATACAGGAGCTTTTTTAACTTTCGAGGCTGGACCCTTTTTGACCACCCGACTGGATATAATGTATGATTATGAACACAAACCGAGAAGTACCAATATTTTTTTTGCCCTACAATGTAAATAATTAAACACAAATTCTGTAAAATGGGTAGTTATGAATAATTGTGGCCAAAATAACTTTTTTATATAATTATTACACAATTATTTAAATTGATTAGCCCTAGAAAAACCACTTAAGCTTTCTTTCAAACAGCGGACATTTATTTTGTGTGGATATACATTTATATTAGTGGTGGGCATAGATTATTTTTTTTTAATCTAGATTAATCTCACTGTAATCTTGGAATTAATCTAGATTAATCTAGATTAAAATGGCTCATTTGAATTCTGCCAAGTAGATCAGAATAAGTTCACTACTAGTAGTAAACAACTAGCAGTCATCAAGAATTTAATATTGATAATAACATTGAAGACATTGTATGATTATTCCTTAAAGATAAGGTTTTAATAGTTTTAGTAGTAGTAGCCTATTACGTTCTGCCCAATGTCTTCAAGTGAAACCGAACTTTTATTTTGACGGGTTGCCGTGAGGATAGTTTTTCTCAAATGAAACGCTCGAATGCTCATGAAGTGACTCTCAGAGCAGTTCTGGAGATGTTGTTCATGTATTTATGTCCTCATTTAGTGAGACGGCAGACGTTAATATCGCCGCAAGCGTCACGCGGTCTTCTGTATGAGTAGTGAACAAACCCGTGCGTCTGCGCCATACATTAACACAGAGACACACAGAAGTCATATTTAAATAGACGTTTTGCGGCTTAATATTTACAAATAGGAGTGGGAGTGTGCTCACTTGTGTGTGCGCTTACGTTTGTTTGTTTGTTTGTGTGTGTGTGTGTGTGTGTGTGTGCGAACCGGGGCGGAACTCCGCTGTGCGCGCGATACAGAGAGCTTGACCATGTAGAGACAGAAATGACTTGCCGATTTCCATTGGGAAGCTTCTTAAAAATAAATTTTCCCTGAAGCAAACCCGGCGGCTTCATAGCTGCATCCATGTTAGCACGCATACACACAGGTTCGAAGACTCGTTCTCGCCCCCTACAGTGCAATTCGGCTAGGTATACATCCGCGCTAAAATATCAAGGTGAAAGTCATCATAGCTTGCGTAGTATTGACCCAGCTCCCAGCCCAACTTTGAGAATAGCTTAACGGCGATATTTTTTTTATCGCCCGATAAGAGTCTCACGTTAACGCAGCACGTTAACGCCGATAACGGCCCACCACTAATTTATATATTCACTATTCATTAATTTTTCCATGGTGAATAAGCAGAGGGCAACAGCTGCTTTATGACAAATTAAAAAAAAAACTTACATCTGCCACTAGGGGTAGAAATGTAACAATGCATTGTTTAGATTCAGTCAGGTGGAATGGATTCATTTCTCTTGTTCTTTTTGGATTTTGAAAGTTCTGGACTACATTGAATTTCATTGAGATATTCTTCAAAATATCTACTTTTGTGTTCCACAGAAGAAAGAACATCATGAGTTAGGAACGACAGGAGGGTGAGTAAATGATGACAGAACTGACATTTCTTTCTCTTTAAAAGTGTTGGTCATCAAGCAGATGTCAGCCATGATTACTCAACTGATGTGTTGGAGTTAGATGAGCCGATGCGACTGGCTTGTTGCTCTCTGATGCTGAGAGAGCACTGAGACTTCGCTCTATGATAACCTTCATGACACTGATGGTATCAATGAGGGGAGTGGACTTTTGAGAGCCGATGCCTGCTCTGTACTCCATGACAGGGAGTTTGATGTTAAGAGGATCAGCAGCCACCGCTCAGGGACTCCGGTAATGTGCTTCATTTTAGACCGTGATCAGCATATTTAGGACATATTTAATGGTGCCATAGAATGCATTGATACAATATTTTAAATTGCTCTCTGATATCTACATAGAAGGTATGTGGCTTAGGTAAGGGCAAAAAATCTCCAGAAACGGTTTTACATGTGCATTTACAAACCTAGGATTTCTCCCTAGAATTAAATGGTATGTTATTGGCTTATTTGGAAGGGTCATGAATAATAGTGTTGAGCTCTGCTCTGATTGGCTGTTTCACAGTGCGGCTCATTTCAGTAGCTCACAGCAGGAAGGAAAATATATATTTCAATACTTTCTCTCGCCTTTATATCGTCGGGTAATTATACTGTATATAAAATGCGGGCATCATTAATATAGCCGCTATTAATATGCGGGGCACTGAAACTGTTTTCAAATGCACGATCGCTTTTTACTTTCACTTTCGAGATTCGCGATCGCACAAACTCTGTTTATACTATGGAGCGGCAGTACTTACCACACATTTGACAAGATCAGATGCTTGTCAGTGGCGCTCAGGATCTGTAAATCATTCACCATCATCCTCAGTCATCTCTCCTTACTCTGTTTATGTGGTAAGTGAAATCTTATGTACTGTAATGTAACAGGCTACCGCTAGTAGCTAACCATGTCCCTTTAGTGCAGGGGTCATCAAACTTGATCCTGGAGGGCCGGTGTCCTGCAGAGTTTAGCTCCAACTTGCCTGAACACACCTGCCTGGAAGTTTCAAGTACACCTAGCAAGACCTTGATTAGCTGCTTCACGTGTGTTTGATTAGGGTTGGAGCTAAACTCTGCAGGACACTGGCCCTCCAGGACCGTGTCTGGTGACCCCTGCTTTAGTGGTTCGCGTTATTTTATTAGAACGCGTTATTTGCTTTCCACGCCTTTCTGAATACAGACACCAACCCATCCCTGCACTTCACATCCCCTGCACAGCCTGGAACATAACATTTATTTCCATGATCTGACATTTTCGCTGCTGTCCTCGCTTGTTTTTTCACAATACCTGCAAAACTTCTGATGGTTCGGCTGGCGGCTGGCACAGAACATGGGCGGGTATATGCAAATGTTGGGGACGCAACTATTAATGATCCCGACTGTTACGTCACAGTCTGTGTTATGTTCTGATTTGCCTATTTTTCAGTGGTCTTTTTTATTCACAAGATTTTCATAAGAAGGAGGAAACAATGGTGTTTGAGGCTCACAGTATGTCATTTCCATGTACAGAACTCCTATTATTCAACTATGCCGAGGTAAATACAGTTTTCCATTCTATGGCACCTTTAAGGATTTCTGCAGGGAAGCAGAGTCATGCATGCCGTGTTTTAGAGAGCAAGGCGACCATGAGCATGACATTGGTGAGTCATTTGTCTAATAGGGTTGAACTACATTCATATGTACTTCCGTGGTGTAAAGTGTTTGAAAAAATTATCATATTAGGACAAACACTATATTTAATTTTATATAAACAAAAATAACCCTTTTTTTATCACCCAAAAATGAAACTTCTGTTATGTCATTCTAAACCTGTATGACTTTTTTTTTTTTTTTTTTTATAGAGCAGCAACACAAAAGAAGATATTTTGAAGAGTGTTGAAAAAAAACATTTTAGTGAGGGCTGACTTTTACTATGGACAAACAAACACTGTGGCATTTCTCACAATATATTTATGTTCCACAGAAAGTAGAAAGTCATACAGGTTTGGAACGACATGAGGGTGAGTAAATGATGACAATTTTCATTTTTGGGTAAACCATCTCTTTATAGTCTGAGATCGCGCATAATGTTCGCAATCCAATTTTCAGAGTTTTCTTGTTCAATGGAAATGTTTTGGAAAAACAGGTTTTTATCGGCCGAACGAATAACACCCAGGTACACAACAGTATGACTCCAAGAATCACAAATGAAAAACATCTGGGTGTAAATTGTCCATAAAACCATTCTTATGTTAATTTTGTTATGTTCATTTACATAAGATTGAATTTATGCAACAGTATATGCAAATATGTTCATGTTTCATGACTGAGGCCTACTGAAAGCATTGTACAATACTTCTATCCCTCACACCCTCGTTTTTATTCATGTCGCATAAAATATAAAATATAAAATATACTTACTTTTCCAAAGTTTTCTTTTGGCTACATTCACACTGCAACTGAATGCGTCTCAAATATGTGTTTTTCCACATGTGAGAAAACAACTTGCATTTCTTTACCAACACCTCTTCTCTTCATTGTGTTAAATTAAATCAATCTCAGTGAATAATTAACCAATAGGATTTTAAAGGGGTCATTGGATGCGATATGCACTTTTTCATGTTGTTTGAACTGAAATGTGTATTGGCAGTATGTGTACACAACCACCCTATAATGATAAAAATCCACCCAGTGGTTTTTATTTAATCTCATTAAATCATTTCCCCTTTCTCATATCGAACCGATCTCAGAAGCCTGTCGGTGTGATGTCACACAGACCCATGCCCCTCCCACAATTGTTTGATTGACACTAGTGTTTTACCTTAGACCTGCCCTGAGTGAGCTGTCATCAGTCCTCCATTGTTTCACCGCCGGAGCAGATGTAGTCAAGAATGTCTCTTAAGCGATTGAGGTGTTCTGTTGTTGGTTGTAATAATGAACATAGCAGTTGTCATTTACTTTCGACATCTGATCCACTGGAAATACAGTAGATTTACATTTGTTTCTGAAGGGAATGCTCCCCCGATCTACCTAAATGTGTCTATCTTTACACGTGATCCAGCTTCACCTCCAGAAGAAATGAGTGTAAGGTTTTTAATGAATCTTTGCAAATCGCCTTTCCTAATAATGTCCTAATTAGCAAGTTTCACGAAGTTTACCATCTCTCAGAGAGCGTCTTGGAAGAGAGGGGCGGGGTCAGCAGAGCTCATTTGCATTTAAAGAAACATGCAACAAAACGGCTTGCTGTAAACAGAGCTGATTTTGACAGGGTAAAAACGGTGTTGTTTTACACTACCGTTGAAAAATTTTAACCAAACTATGTTACAGACTTTTCACTAAGACCCTAAAGAATCATATCAACTTATTTTAAAATAAAGCAATTAACCTCTAAAAGATGTTGCGACGAACCCCCAAACAACTCTCACTCACCTGTGGGCTGAACTTTGACAGATGTCTTCTCCGACTCTTTCCGGGTCATGGCGTACCAGGAGCGATCCGGGTCCTGGATCCATTCCGAGGCCTCGCAGTAGAACTCTCCCTGGTCTGTGGGCTGCAGCTTGTAGATGGTGAGACGGTAGGAAGTGGCGCTGGTCTTGTCCAGACGCAGGTCTCCTGAAGACAGACGCTGGCGGTACTGTCCACCCGGCCTTAGAACAAAGTCCCGAGACAGGGTGACCAAGTCACGTGGACCAGAATTGGGGTCATCAGAGGGTCGCAGATACCAGCCCACAGAAACGTGAGTGTGCTGGGACGTCTGGCGTGTGACCTCACAGCTCAGCTGTAGCGTGTCCCCCTCCACTTTCGAGAGAGTCTGAGGAGTAGCCGTCACTGTCAGACTGTCCGGGATCACTGTGGAGAAAACCGTGGCATGAGGTTAGTTCGAGAGTAAAGTTCATGAACAACAAAACACACCCTTAAAGGCATTCAGGCCTTGTCCTATTAACATTTAAACAGGATTCTCTCCTGCAGGGTGGCTCAATCTCAACCCTTTTATTAACTTATAGCCTCAAGAAAAAACAAGCCTCTTTTTGTCCTCAACAACCCCTCACTCTTCTTCTCCCTCTGTCAGCCTCTGGGTCCTTATCCAATAAAATATGGCAGAATTTTTCGAAAAACCAAATATGACTACAGAACAAACTGAAAGATGTACTTTGTTGGGGCTGAAACATACTCTGCACAAGTACCTCAATGCAAATGTTTCATGCTACTAGGGATGCATCAGTATTAAAATTCTGTCTGAAACCGATAACTCATGTTATGACTGCTAACCAGTTAATGGCTAGTATTAAAATGTATTCTATTTTGTTTAAAAAAATTAAAACTAAATGAATGAAACTAAAATCAATCTTTTTTAAGAGAAATTAAATTATTTCACATTAATTTAGGCACCACAACATTATAATGTATAGTATGAAAAATAGATATTCAAGATAACAGCGGTATTAAATTAGAGGTATTTTTAAAGATTAACTTTAATGACATGAGATGTAATCTAAACGTATTAATAGGCAATATTATATTCATGCATTTCTATATGCGTTATTTTAGTATAATTTATATTACAGTATTTATACATATTTTTAATTAGCTTTTGTTTAAAATGTAATTTTATTTAAACAGTTTTATTTAATTTTAATTTTAGTTGTCTTTCAGTTTTAGTAATTTTGTTAAATGCTTTTGTAGTTTTATTTTTTATTTTTAATAAAGATACCAATATAAATAGATAGTGATAATATAAATATAGATATTTTTTTTTTTATAATTTAGCTTTATTTTTATTTCAGGTTTAGCTTTAGTATGTTTAGTACGTCAGCTTCAACTTATTTATTTTATTTAGTTATTTACAATATATATGAAATCTTATTTTTTTCTATTTATTTCAGTTCATGAAAAGTAATCGTAATAAATTGTAAAAGTAATAAATTGTTTTACAATACAGCAATAACAGCACTGATCCCTACTAGCTACACACACTCAATTTTGTTTAACATTGTATTCCAAAACGTGTCAGACTGAGATGTAAGCGCACACTGTTATTCTCAGCATTTGCACGAGAGAAGCTACAGGTGTAAAATATAGAATATTTTCATATTAACTTACAGCACATCTGGGTTAAGGCACATCTATTTAAATATAAATGTAACACTGTCTAGAGTACTAGGGTTTGTAAGAGGACACATTAAGTATGCATTTGTTTACTTGCCTTTAGCATGTTTCTGGCCCTTATGGGTTTAGTCTATACAGTTTTCCTCTTTCTCTTGTGTACAGTGCCATAGGCTCACATACGTAAACAACATACTGCAGATGCACATGGACACATGTTTGCTGGGGAAGCATGAAAGGAGAGCAGACCCGTGACTGCATACAAACACAGATTTCTGAATGTGTGGCCTGAACCCACGCTCACACACTCCAGAAGAGCAGCAGGGCATTCCAGCACATCTCTGACACCACGCTACCATCCTTTAGCGCCGAGCTACCACAACATGATATTCTGCAACCTATTACCGCTAGACGCTAGTGCGGTGCTAGCATTGATTAGCACCAGTCAGATCTTCAGCCTGGGCATGGCGTCTCACAGGCTGCGAAAAAAACGTTCTGACATCACTGCACGAGGAATGGATTTTTGTGACAAACCAAAATCCTGGAAATAAACCTGTGTGACATCTTGAAAACTGCAGCCACAATATTTATCTGAATGAGGCGCTAACAGCTGTCAGTGTCTCCAATGCCTCAAGTTTCCTTTTCCAGGACACTTAAAAATATTGAAAAAAAAAAAAATCCTAAATATAGCAGGCCTTTAGCAAAAAATAAAAGGCACTTTATAGTTATTTAAGCATGACTATTTGTAGATTTCGATCAAACCATTTCCTCAACTGTAGCAGAGATGAAAATTTATTTAAATGACTTCCCAAAAATAAGCGTGGCCATAAAAGGTAATAGGTATAACACAAAACTATGTGCTTATGGATGAATCTTACATTACTGGCTCAGCTCCAGGCTGATCATAGGAGTGGCATGGAAATGTAATCCTGCTGGCAGTGCGTGATGAGCTGCATCTGGTGCTTTCTGCACCTTGTCACCCCTTCCAGGAGTCCAGCACTGAAGCAGGTCCAATGTAAATGCATCCAGCCAGTGTTTGGAGTAGCATGTAATGAAATGTTCCTGGTGCACTGTGCACCTTGGTAAAATGGTTTTCGAAGTGTTTGATGCATGTACCAGGCTTATGATTGCTTGACAACAATCAGGCTGAAGCATATCTAATGAAGATCAAACTATTAAAGGGTTAAAGTGATGTTAACTGTCTGCCTGAGATTGGAACGCATTCCTGTAGCTTAACACGCTAGCACATGGATGGTGTTAGCAATGACAAATTTATGGGTTTAATATGCAGTGAATGCATTAATTGCTTAAACACATAGGCCTAATTTGTAAGTTGTATTATAAGAAAGTAGGAATGCACATTTCTACAGTTTCTACAACTAACTGTTGATGTTATAGCCCATAACTGATAAATTATATATTATTTTGTTTAAATAAATTTAAATAAATTTAAATTAACCATTTTAAATGCTACAGTACAAGTGAATGTATCACAACATCATAACGTACTGTATAAAACAATTTGAAAATAAATAAACTGATTCTCACTCATGGGCACCTTATGTAAAATTTCTATTACTTTTATTTTACTGCTGGGTGTTTTATTTTACTGCATGTAATTTGTTGGGTTGTTGTTAATTGGGGAAATAATATTGGCAATAACTCATGGCGTTGTTATCTGTGCACTTGGTCTTCTATGTAGAAAAATCCAATAGAACATTTAAGTGTTCATGAAATTTGTACATTTAAAAAAAAAATTAACTTCAAGTGAGTGTTAGATGACAGCAACAGGTAATCTAAATAAAGTGAGCATGCACAATGATATATTTGACTAATACCGATAAATGAAAAACAATATAAATAAAACAAATTAAAAATGTGCACATTTAAATACAAAACACTATATAAATGTTTTTATAAATATATATATATATATATATATATATAGTATTGACTGATAACCAATATGATAAAGACATATGGAGTGTACATAAACAAAAAGTGCCTGCCAAAAGCATAAAAGCAAACCCTAATATGATCACTAATGCGATTATACGTTCAGCTACAGTATCAATAAGAGAACAGTACACTCAGCTCCATTTAACACATTATAGCACATGCTTTTCTTCAAAATCAGCAAAGAAAATGATAAATAAAACTGCAGAATGAGCAACTTGGTTCAGCATGGGCCACTCGATGACATTATAATCTTAAACAGAGGCCTTCAAACTCACTCTAAAAACGAGCCTTTACAGAGAGCTGCATAAAAGCCTTTATGAATCAATCAACCTGTCTCTCTCTCTCTCTGCCCTGAATAAATGAAAACCTATTGAACTGAGCGAGCGGACTCACACTCCTTCGACATTTCTGCGCTGTGAAACTGAATCCTCTTGGTTTACCTGCACAGGCATTGAGGGCATCTGCGGATGAGAGCTCAATTATTCAACTTCATGTTTGCTCACACATTACCACTCCTGAGCTAGAGCGCCCGAGCCACACAAAAGGTACGCGACGCTAATGAAACAACAGCGAGCGGGGTGGGGTGGGGACACGGCTTATATAAAACTAATGAAATGAGAGAAAGACTGCGTGAGGGAGAGATGAGTGACAGAGGAGGAACAGCAGACGGCAGCGATGCAAATGAAACGAGGGGTAAGAAATGAAAGAACCAGAGGAAAGACGGCACTGTTTAACAGCAGGTTACTTCAGCGCCGCTTTGAAGAAGCACAGATGTTAGACACGAAGACAGAAAGAGAGAATAAAGAAGCAAAACATAGTGAAACGAGGCTGAAAGGGAGGGCTGAGAGACTGAGGCGGTGGCGGTCCTCCGCTGGGTTTTTTAATAAGAAAGCCCACGGTGACCAACAACCACCTCACGGATCACAACCGAGGTGGGGAAACACTAGGATAAAAATAGAGGGACTTTTCCATTTGGGCATCTGATTATTCTTCCATTCTTATGTTGTGCGCATCTCAAAGAGTAGATGATGGTGTGGGAGTGTGAAAGAGCGCAAGCGCTAGCACAGATTCCTTTGTGGAGGAGTGCGAGTGTGTGTTGGTATGTAGGCGAGGACCTGAGGGACAATCTTCACTACTGTAGAGCCACGTACACCCCCGCACTCGTCGCTGGCTTCATAGAACCATCATGCATTATGATGCAAGTAATGGGAAAACTCAATAAGGGTTCTTCGTCTTAACATAAACGCATGCTAAACAAACAAGAAACCCAGAGTCTCTGGAGGAAACACGATCGATACAGAAATATCAGATATCATATTCTACAGAAACGAGCTCGTTACCATAACAACTACTCAACAAGGTCCCATGGAAACAGCTAGCTGTTTCCATGCCAACATTAAATCCTCAACTTGTAATGGCATAGAGCTATTGATGGCATCAAACTACCGGCTCTCCAAGTTAAGTCACCAAATCAGGCCTGAAGCGCAAAGCTAGTGCTAATCTAATGCTATTAGCACTCAATTCACAAGCACACCAGGGCTGACGGAGAAATAGAGGGATCTCGGTCGGTGAGGATTTTTTTTTAACACTACCGTAATTTGTTTGAGATCAAAATTTGAGACTTACAAATATTGAATAACTCAAAAGTCGTATCCTTCTGGCAGCAGTCAACGGATGTGAGGCATGGAAGGTGCGGTATGACCAAAAATACACACTTTTATAGATAATTCAGCCAGGTATATATTTTATGAATGTACTTTGGACTAGCTTGATGAAAGAAAGACAAAAGATCAAATTATTCATAATACATAAATTATGAATGAGGCATCAGTGCAGCCTCACATTACATAATGCGAGTTAAAAATAAACGAAACACTTTTACATTATAAATGCTACTGGATGAGCCATGTTCAAAGACGTTAAGCAGCCTATATATGCACATTTACTTGAATTCTATATTAATGTGCAAAATTGTGCCATTGCCTGGCAACCGTAAATAAACTACACCTTGTCAACAATGGTGTGTGATGTTTAAGGAATTAAATCGTTCCCATTACAATCAACAAATCTGTCTTTGATTTTGCTTTTTTAAGCCTGTGAGACTACGGTTTAAAATATAAAAATTAAAATAAATAAAATATGGAATATAGGTTATTGTTCAAAAGTTTAGGGTCAGTATTTTTATTTTATTTTTAAAATGTGACAGTAAAAATATTTATATTTCAAATAAATGCTGTTTTTGAACAAAATAAAAACCCTGAAAAAATTATGCATCACAGTGTCCACAAAAATATAATGACATGATTTCTGAAGGATCATGTGACATTGAAGATTTAAGTAATTAATCTCAGATATTTTGGTAGTTGATGAATTCATTTCTTTTAAAAAAGAAAATATGTGTTGCACCAGATGAATGGGGTAGGCTACTTAAAGGGGTGGTTTACTGTTTTTTTTTTCTAGGCTTGATTGTGTTTATGGGGTGCAGTCTAACATGTGTTCATGCTTCGTTTTTTTAAAAACACATTATTTTTCATATTTACCTTTATTCCACACCGCTCTGTCCCTTCTCTGACAAACGCCTCGATTATTTCCTCCCTCAGATTACCTCCCTCAGAAATACGTGATGGGCTCTGATTGGTTAGCTGGCTCAGTGTGTTGTGATTCACTAAACCGCCGAGAGTGCGTCTAAACGTCCCGCCCCTCAGCTCAGCGGCATATGCTCCGGTTGTATTGTAAACAATGGCGTCGTCTATATTGCTTATCAATTTGAGCTCGATTGAGACGCAGAGGATATTGAAGAGGATCATCCAGAACCTGTGCAAGCACGGCTCTTAATGGTATGTTTGTTTGTTTGCCGTCTCATACTTTTAGATACGCTGTTATTATGCTACTGCTTATGTTAGCTTTTAATATACGGTTTTATTCTGATTAAAGCTTTAATACAGTACTGCAACTGCACACGCGTCCATGTATAATGCTTCTCATAGCTATGTGAAAATGTATAATTGGAACAGTTTGTTGGAGCTGATCTGACGATCTGAATGAGAGAGAGAGAGAGAGAGAGAGAGAGAGATGCAGAGCAGGGCGACGCGAGAAACAGGATTAAGAACGGCTGTTTTATAACATTAATTTTGAAACTTGTGAATCCATTAGAATCGATAGAAGACAGAATCGCGATTCATATATGAATAGATTTTTACATACACCCCTAGTTTTCTCTTCCTCTTCTCTTAAGCAGCACAGCATGGCCCCGCCCCCTTCCTTACATGTTCCCGAGGGCGGGGTTTATCTGGGTCCGTGACGTATCAGACCCGGGAAGTAGTTCATTGTAGTCCCTTACCAGCCGTTTTTGTAGGCATTAAACTTCCAGAATTTTAAAAGACGATATCTCTGTTTGCATTGAACTTTGCAGATATTGTTTATGCTCAAACAGCAACATTACACACTAACTAACGTTAAAAAAGTGAAATTGCAATAAACCACCCCTTTAATCCTTACTGCTTTGTGGCTGTACCCAAGTCAAAAAAGGTTGGGAAACCATGTGCTATAGATTTCTTTTCAATGTTAGATTTTTGAAATCCCTCTGTGGAAATATTGCGTTATGAGTGTAATAACAAAATTTGACATTTCTACTGTTACGTCATATATTGTCATAGCACTGATGTCAGGCATCTCAGATTCTGGGCCGGTTTAGGGCTGACATGCAGGTGTGATGCCAGGGGCACAAACTTGGAAATGAGATACCGCTTGCAGGGCAAGATGATGATTCTAGATCCAGCTCGCACTTGGTTTGAGATCTCTGTCCAGACCATTCTTATCCCACTGGTCTGTGCCATCTATTCACTTGAAAGCTACCAGATGAGCAACATTCACTAAAGTGTGCAGCTGAACCTTGTTAAATTTTATGTGAATTCCCTGACCTGAGCAGATGACATGACTCAGGAGCCCCAAAGACGACTCCTTAATCCAGCTGCCCACTTAGCAACTTAAAATAACAGCTAAAGAAGTGCTGGGGAAATTCTACCGACCCTCACTTGTGAGACTGTTACCCTCATCACAGAGCCACAACACAGGGGTGATAAATTAAGTAACAGCTTTTGACATTCTCTCTCACTATTGCCTCATTTTGTCAGCAAATCAAATTGAATCTCACCAAAATAAGAGCAGACCGCTGTGCAAACGTATGGACAACATGCTTTGTCAGTTCACTTCAGTGTGAATTGGAGGTGAAAAGAGCTCACTTGTCAATTTTTGAAAGATTATGAGTCACTTAGTTGGGCCATTAGTTCTCAGTTACTTTTTAACTAGGAAAAGTATCTGTTCATAAAACCCAGGGAACCCATAATTCCCTGTGACACCTGGCTTTCACGAGCTGGCGCTCTAAGGTGAGGGGCTAACCATAAAACCTATGCAGCGCTTAACAAGTAAGCAACCTTAATAGATATCAGAGGTTAACACGAGCGCTAACTTGCATTCTCTTATCGGCAACTGCAATTCAATTTGCCGTGCAGATGAGCGAAGACAAATGCTAAAAAGCGAGTGCTTATCCCTCCTGGTGCTCCAGCAAATGAACTATTCTCTGCTAACCTTGTCTCCATTACAATATCAAACACACCGCTCTGCCAAGTGAAGCCTGAAAATTAACATAATCCAGCAGTTAATGCAAATGCAAACAAGTTAAGGATTCATTTAACAATTAGAGGAGTGGAGGAAGGTTAAGTGGGGAACACCTTGCTCCTCTCAATAACGCAGCAACATCCTCAAAACATGAGATGAAGGAGAACGACACAATAGCAAAGAAGATCTGCTCGAATGCAGTCTATAACGGACATAAGGAAAGTCATAGGGGACATTTCACCAGGCTGGTTGGTGTGTTGTGAATTCAGAGACACACTACTGTAAAATCCGGCTCTGTTTCAAACCCTAGTGAGCTACACTGTACTATATTTAGGGTAAACGTACCTATTAAGCTCATGTACCCATTAAGCACACTTCCATTTTTGAGATCAGATTATAAAATAAAAAATAATTTATTATCCTGCTTGATGTCTTAACCAATTGATATGTTTGTTACTATATACCTCCTATAATTTCAAGTCGATCAGATCATTGCACGCTGAGATATGAGTCTCCATGTGTTCACACTGTCTGGTGGCCATTTTGAAAGCTGTCTAAAAACTTTCACCAAAAGAGGAGCCCCCGTAAATGCGCGTTTTTTAGACGTTTAAGCTTTTTTGGGGGTAAGTTTCACTACTTATTGTAAAATTCACAGATTAATGTTCAGACTTTTGCATATTATAACCTGGAACTTGGATGTGGGAAATAATTACATTAGATCCAAAAGATAGTTTTAGCAACACAGCGCAGATGCTACAGAACACAGTTAGCTGACTAGCTGTATAAGATTGTGTGCTATGCAAATATAGTACTACACAGGCATTACTGGCGTGTACTTTTACATCCATAATATTAAAAACTGATAGTTTATTGCTGGTCTGTCGTTTTACAGTGCTGTAATTTTTAAAGATTTCATATTATTTTAAGGTGCACTACTATGAAAATCACACAGCTTCAGACTGACATCAATAAGAAAAAGTATAATGTCATAGATATTGTTAATAATAGTTGTTCATATTAAAATATGTATAAATTTAATACATTACCTAGACTATTTATTTATCACAAATCCTGTCATTTTAATAAATATTACATTCAATTTATTAAAAACTGTTGCTGCACCAATTAAGCTCAGTGTGCTCTCTCTAAAGAGTCAGGGAAGTTTATAGTATTAACACTATTGCGAAGTATAACAAAATACATAGCATAATCACTCAAATTTGACAAACAGTGCATTTTAATCCGATATATTCTTAATTAGAACCATTTTATTAATTATTTTTACTATCGAATGAAATATGTTCTGTCCTTTCATCAGCCATCTTTGATTAACGATTTCACTGAGCTGAGGGAATGAGTCCTAAAATCCCAGAAACACGTTTTTGAGTATGTTTTCACTTCCAGTTCAATTGTCCCAAAGCGAGTGGGTTTTTTTGGTTAATGCCTAAAATAAGGTCTGTGGTTAATACAAGCTATTTTCAAGATATTTTCATGTTTTATTCTACAACATAAAATACATCAGTAATACCATACTCATGCGGGGGTTTTCTTTACATCTTGAAAAAGGTTGTTGCAAACAGGTGGCTAAATGGAACTGCCAAGGTTGTCTGGGACATTCATCAACACATCGACTCACTAGTCCACCTTTACAGCCTCATTAGCTATGTTTCCATCACCCTGCTTTTACGCGCATTTTGAAGTATCGCATCAGAAACGAGTGATGGTAGCGCTGAATTTCGAATAAAAATTTAGCAAAAAAGTTTTTACGCTCGCTTGAGGTGGTTTTTGACTTGTGCGGAAAAGGGTTAATGTGAATAATGGGAGATGGAGATAAATGGAGAATAAATTCCTCCAAGTGCATCAAAGAAGTTATGTGACTTTGCGCTATGGGACGGCAAAACCTGACTAACCAGCGGACCGATCTCATTCCACAGCATCTGAAATGTTGTTATGGTCATTCGGAAAAGCCTGAGCAAAGCCTGTCATCAAAGTATTTCTGTATAATTGCCTCCCAGAACTGTTCCATGACTGCGTTCCCAAACAGCAGGAATCCACCTCCGACAGCAATGACCGCATTAATTGTGTTTCGTCTGCTCGCTCTGAGGCGCAAGTAATTTATTATATATGAAAATTATTATATTCAGTGGCTTCTCCTAGTTTTCTTAGTGATGTATAGTGGCAGTTTATCAGGAAGTGACGATTTTATTCTCTTTGACTCGGATGGAAACGGTGATTATTCGCAAATGTTTTACGCGATATTCCAATTTTGAGCACAAGTTAAATTTACAACTTTGGATTGAAACCTGGCTATTGTTTGTACTCATGCTCTTGAAAACTATTCTAACTCAAACTGTCCAACTTGTAATATTGCAGTAAAGATTGAAAGAGTTATCGAAATCTTAGTGGTGGTGACATTTGACCATTAAAGTCATTGAACCTAACTTTAGCTTTTTCCTGGAGTCTGTATTTCAGCTTCAAAAATAATACGACTTGTGCTTATTTAGAAGATTATCTTGATGAACAAAAAGTGTAAAAATCATAAACGTTTGTTGATTAAACAATGTGTGACTTACTGTAAGGACAATATCAGGCAGACTAGATCATCAGTTAGAGGTGACTGTTCAACTAAATTTAAGAAAACTGTTTTTGGACAATCATGGAACATGGAATTTAATACCCGTTTATATTAGAGAGTGTACAACATTTAGTATTTTTAAAACTACGCTTAAAGTATGGCTTAAGGAATATCAAATATGTGATCATTGACTTGATTTTTTATTTTTTATTTAATGGAGTATGATGTGAAGAGTTAATTTGCAAAAAACGATAACTCCATTTTTATAAAATTTTTCAGAAATCGCGTTTTTTTTTATTGCACACTCCAAGTAATAATCAAACTGCAGTTGGGTTATTTTGATTAAATCGCCCTGAAGAAGATATCACAGGTTCATCAAGTTCGTCGAAATTATGCATGCTCGATTGCTTTTAGTCAGCTTTGACGAAACTCCTCTCAGCAAGCGTGTCTTTTCAAAGTGAAAGTAGCCTTGTCACCTGACCTGAATACAGCGTGCTGATTCGCTAAAATGGACTTATCGGCTTCTGTTCATAAAAACAGCAGGGGCGCTTGTCGGCTTCTGCAGTAAAATGTGAACTCGCGATGCCTGAAAGTGGACAATACCGGCTTTTTTGACAAAATGTGTTTAGGGTCCAGATCGTGTTATATGTGGAGAATGATGCATGCCAATCAGCTCATTTTTTTTTTTTTTTACTCTTCATGTTATATTGTATGTATTGTATTTTTTGTGACTGAATATTGTAATTTTTTAATAATATCCTGCCTACACTCTCAGAAATAAAGGTACAAAAGCGGTCACTGGGGTGGTACCTTTTCAAAAGGTACATGTTTGTACCTAAAAGGTCCATTTTGGTACCTTAAAAGGTACATATTAGTACTTAAAGTGTACACATTTGAACTTAATAGGTACAAAAGTGTACCTTTTGAAAAGGTACCGCCCCAGTGACAGCCTTTGTTCCTTTATTTCTGAGAGTGTAGATGCAAATTAGCTTTATAGCTAACTCTGGCACAACACTTTTGTTGTGCATTGTCCCTGTATAAATAAATGAAATAAACTAAACTAAACTACATTAATCCAAAAGCCAATGCAAAAATCCTATTGTTTTTTGCCAAGGGAACCATGTTGATGCTAATTTCTGATGTATCTTACAAGGCAAAAAAAAAAAGAAAAAAAAAAGTCACAATGGTTTAAAAGGGTTTGGGCACATGTCAGCTTGGTCACTGTGGAAGTCTATTTTTTAAGAACAGAACACCACCTTAGTCTGATTTTGATGTGTTTTTCCTCAGCAGGGTATGATGTCTCAGACATTATGTAGGCAGCACACTAGATTTTGCAGCTTGTGTCAACAAAATGCCTCTCCGCCCTCCAGATTTTCACCTGCCCTGACTCATTCAATCCCATTATCTACAAAATCTCCTTCTATTTTTTTCTTCATCCTGCCCTCTTTCAAAGGGTGAGCAGTTCTCCCTCTGGCCAGCGATTTAAGTGCAATCACACAGCTGCTGAGAGCAAAATAATTGGCAAAGCGTGACTGAAAGAGAGAGAGACACACAGATAGGTGAGTAGATAGACGGGGACAGAAGAGATTTAAAGAGGTCGTCAGAACAACAACTGTATACCCCACGCTCAGTGGGAGAGCCGCAATTCACTGTCACATCAAAAGCACAGTGGAAAGAGAGGAAGAAACCACTACATCTATTCACTCTCAGTCTCTCGTTCCCTCCGACAGACGCAAAGACACCAAATCAGACTGTCTGTCAGCCCAGTGCACCACCAGACTTTTATTTATATAGTCTCTTTCAATTCAGCCTCGTCTTCTCGTCCCTTCCTCTCTGCCCCACAACCCTGCTCTTTCTCTCTCGCTCTTGCCATTCGAACACAGAGTCACATAGGCCTCTTTGTGTTTAGTGCACAGTTGAATTCAAATGTTTCTGGATGTCATCGAATACTGAGATGTGAAATGGAGCAGAGAAACATCACAGAAGGAGAAACAACATTATGTTTTTGGTACACATTGATTCGTGCCTCCAAGTATACAACCAGCACATGCACACAGCTACATGAAGAGAGGACCGGATTGGAGGATGGAAGACATAAAGGTCAAGCGATAAATGTAATGCAAGGGGTCATTGTTGCTCCTTTTCCTTGTCCTGCACTGATGATGTGGTCTATTATTCTAGTTTAAGCCATAGAAAGCACTGATTAAAGGACCTCTTGAATATGAGGGAGAGAAAGAGACATAATTGGTTTCCACCAAGGCCATCTTTGTTCATGGGTGCTCAGTTGTAGCCAATCATTTGAGCTGTATGGGTCATGTGACTGATCACTAGCTGCAGAAATGTGACGTCATAACACACTGTTCATTACATTATTAATAATTTCATAATATTTCATCAATAATGGAAAGACTAAACTAAAAGATATGATATGATGAATGAAACAAAATATTAGATTTATTTACATTTTTGTGATCTGGTACCATAATATAAAATATATTAATAAAAGCAATAAGATAATAAGATAAACAATCATGTAAAACTAGTTAAAATAATAATTTAGGTCAAAATAAGATTAAAATAAGCAAAATATGAACTCTTTGAACATTATTATTTTTAATGTTTTTTTTTTATTGTTTAATATTTCAATATATTATAATACATCCATCCATTTTCCAAACTTGCTGAAAAAAACTGAAACTGCCAACACTGAAAAAAAAAATTATACTAAATTTGAGGTAAGTGGCTGCAAACAATGTATTTTAGCCACATTTAAATAAAAAAATAAATACAAAAATGTTAATCAACTCAAAATGTAGCTAAAATAAATTGATTTCAACCACTTACCTTAAAAAAAGAAAAGAAAAGTAAATTCAATTAATATATATTTTTTCAGTGTATGCAGGGTCATATAATATAATATAATATAATACATTTTCATTAAAATATTCATTCATTTTAATATAATTAACTAAAAAAAGTAATCATATAACACTTGTTAAAATAATGTAGGTCAAAATAAAATTAAAATAAGCTAAATATGAACTTTTGTTCAAAACAAAGTCTTTTTTTTGTCTTATTTTTACATATATAATTTTTTATTATTTAATATTTCCATATAATATAATACAACCATCCATTTTCTAAATTTGTCCTATGCAGGGTCAAAGAGATGCCAGCATACACTAATATAATATAATATATATTTTTCATTAATATATTCATTCATTTTAATATAATTAACTAAAAATAAAAATGTAATCAGAAACAAGCCTATATACATTGGAATGGGGGAAAACGGAAAATGATGCATTAACGGCACCATAATGATCTAGTTACAGAATCTATCAGCAGAGGCTAACTGGACCATGCTAAACAGAAAAACCTTGACCTCTCGGTCTCCACAACAGAGAACAGCTTCAGGATGAATCAGATAATGATCAAACCAGCACACAATCAATAGAG
Source organism: Onychostoma macrolepis (assembly GCF_012432095.1). NCBI lineage: Eukaryota > Metazoa > Chordata > Actinopteri > Cypriniformes > Cyprinidae > Onychostoma > Onychostoma macrolepis. Next base: position 36,078,568 of record NC_081163.1, read on the forward strand.
AACACACACAAAAGAGAAGACCGAGATCGAGATCACATAGCACTACACAATCTTCCAATTAAAGCCGTGGAGAATCGGTCTTGAGAGGGAACAGAGACCCACATGAATCAGGTTCAAGAGCTCTTGATTCATAACAGCCATTGAGAAAGAAAAAAAAAACAACCTCCAAACCACTGGAGTCGTTAGTCACTATCCAGTGATCTATGCACAATCACACAAGGCTTTCCGGAAGCCTGCTCCGAGTAAAGAGTGCTGGGAGCATTTGGAAGCGCTTCCATGCTGTCATTAAACCCACCCTGCCCAGGGGAAGACATCAGTATGCCAGACTCAAATGAGATCTGCTCTCAAAACCAGCCGCCGTTTTTCTTTCTCCCTTTCCTTTTTTGAAGGTTGAAAACACCGTCTTAAAGAGCTAAACATTCAGCAGCATTCCCCAGAGAGGAAAGCCACGATTCCTGTCTTCAACTCGGACATTAAGGCAGCGTTCTGCTGGGGTTCTGCGGAGAGCAGCGTGACAGCCGGCCCTCTGTGGGAACACAGACAAAAAGATTGAAACGCACCCGCTCAAGTACCGTGGCAGAAACGCAAACCCACTCGAGCCGACACTTACTGCTTATTCAGGAGTTCAAACACTCAATCATGAACATTTCAAGAATACCTAATGAATCTCCAGAGCTGCGAGGAAGGAAGAATAACTCGCTTCACATTTTTAGACACTATCAAGCTCGAATCGCTGTCTCTCTCCCGGAGATATAAATATGCTTCACTCTGTTTAGACAGTAAAGAGGTAAATGTCATTTCCATTGGCTTGCTAAAGAAATAAAGCTTGAGGTTGAGTGCGAGCGACTGCAGGGTGAGTTGCCCTCTTCAGTCTTACTGTTTGCACTGCCTACATTAATCCCACCGTCTCCAAAGATGAATTATCAATGCGCACACAAGAACAATATTCCACCTGCGGAAGTTCAGCAAGAAGAGGTATATGTGGGAGCTGGTTTGTGTTAGTATAGTCAACTAAAAGGGGTATTTATTGATTCATAAGCAGATCTAGAGAGGCTGGCAGACGGCCAAAATAAGGCTGATGTATAAATAATAAAAACTTTATAAAAGCGGAGGAGACACACAATTGCTGAAGTAAAATAAATAGCATCATTATTATTACTATTATTATTATTATTATTTTACACAAATATAAAATGTTTATCACTTAATAAGAGGAGACCCAAATCTGCAGAATTGGAATAATATTAGACAAAAACATAATTAATAATAATAATAATAATAATAAGACAAATTTTTTTGTAAATTCTAATTTAATTATTATTATTATTATTATTATTTTACAATAAATAAAATGTTCATCAATTATCATCAGACACAAACTGAATACTTATTTGTGAGGGTATTATTATTATTAATAATAATAATAATAATAATAATTTGCTGAAGTGGAATGAATAATATTAGACAAAAACATAATAATAATAATTACTATTATATTACTATTATATAGACATTTTCTTTCTTTTGAATTATTATTATTATTATTATTATTATTATTTCTCAAATAAATACATTTCTCAATTGCATGCATACTTATTTTACATAATAATAACAATTAAACATTTCCTTTTTTGTGAAGTTTTATTATTTATTTACTTATTTGCTTACTTTATTTTGTGTTTATATTAGACAGACGATCAGGGACAAAACGAAAGTGGAAAAAAGTGACTTAAGATGACGAAAGATGGGGAGAACGAAGCATCAAAAGGCCTAAAGCGCCAAACAGAAGGGAAACAGATGGATGGAGACAACACAAAAGAAGAGTCAAAATACGAGCTCGCTGTTTGCATGGGCAGGGCTTTTATGTTAGGTTTGTGTTTGTGGTGTCTTTGATCCTTGCACTCAGAGATGATAACAGTAACCACCAGCACACCGCGCTTGTGTATACTGCTGATGAGGACGAGAGAGCAAGCGACACGTGGACCGACACAACAATAGGGGACTGACATGAAAAGAACAAACACCAAAGAACGAACAATGTTACGACCATATTTCACCCATGTCTGAAACAGAAGAATTAAGACTTTCTCTGCTGTTTTGGAGTATATGTGGGAACTCTATGGGGCTTTCTCTCCACTCCAAATCTAATTAGAGACCATCAGAGCCGCAGCCATAGTAAAGGCTGCTAAGATAATTAGCTCCTCTAATTGCATTCTGAAATATTGAATATAGGATATGAGAATGAATGCTGCATGTTTCTCCTCCAGGAACACACAGTGTCTCTCCCCGTCTCTGATTCGCTCTCATTTTCTCTCTCTGATAAAGGTCAAACAATATGAACTCGATGAGAGTGCAGTAATTGGTTTGGTGAGTGGAAACACAGAGTAAATAAGGCTAAAGCACCTCAGTAACTGGATCTTTTTTGTACCTGCCCCCAAGAAACAAAACAGCTTTTTCATAAATGTGTGTTGGGGCGAAGCAAGTACACATGTATACAAGACACGCGAAAAAGGCAATCATAACACACACACACACACACACACACACACACACACACACACACACACACACACACGCACACACACAACTGATGCAAGAAGAAAAGTAATATGTTTGATGGCTGGTAGACATGGATCGAGGGCCATTCTAGGTAAATATTACTGAGGTTAATTGAAATGTGTTATTACCGCTGCCGGAGTGAATTCTCAGATTGCAATGTGCATGAAAATTAAAATAGTGAAAAGGAATCTAACATTAACATATTCGCTTAGTGTGACAAATGCTTAGCAGCAAGTGCCTGGTACACAAACACCGGACTAAATGTAATACCTGTGCATCGGCAGATTTGTGTTCACATGGTAAGAAGGGCACACAAGTTCAATTATTATACAAGCTGCTATTTAATCATACTTTTTTTTTATTTAATTATACTTATTTTTTTTTATTTTTTTGTAATTAACATTTTTTAAAAATGTGCAATGTTTGCCTGAATTAAATCTATAAAATATACAGTACATTGCTGTTTGTGGTCTGTATGTTTTCCCCCCAATGAAATTGACAAAAATGTGACAGTAAAGACAACAAAAAATAAATATTTAATACAAATGCAAATCACAGTTTTGACAAAAATATTAAGCAGGACAATATTTGGTCACACTTTAACATCCAATTCTTGCTACTAACAAACCATTAACTACGACTTTTGCCTCAATAAACTCATAATTTGCGGCTTATTAATAGTTAGTACGGTAGTTGTAGTTATTGGGTAGGATTAGGGATGTAGAATATGCTCATGCAGAATATGTGCTTTATAAGTATAAACAGTCAATATGTTAATAATAGGCATGCTAATAAGCAACTAGTTAATAGGGAGAATTGGTCGATATATTAAAGTGCTACAGCATATTTCAGTAATTATTGCTCATCTCACTTCCACCAAAACTGTTCAAAAATACATGCCATGAGCAATAATTAAATATTACATCAACTTTCCCAACACCTTATGGCCTTAATCTAACATTATCATCAAATATGTTTTTGCCTCTGGTATTCTTATGTGTTTTTTGGAGCTAATAAGCTTAGAAATGCCCTAGCAACCACTCAGAACAACCTAGCAACCTGTTACATAGCAATAACTCACAACACTCTAGCATCTCGATGAGGCCAATTTCTTGCCTAGAATAAGTCAAAATGTGGTAATTACTGTTATCTGGCCCTTTCTAATCACCATGAAGCATTATGATGAAATCGCCAAACACGGCCAAAGGAAGGAACACGCACAAACCACTGCCCTCACACACATCCACACTAATGCTTCTGCACACACAATCTCAAATGACAGGAATAGAAAGGCTATAGACATTGAAAGGATAGTGAATCAGAGATGGCGGGTGGATATGGGAGGAAAGAGAAAGGCCGAAGAGAGAAGAGCGATGGAGGCGGAGAAGGGAAAGAATAGATGATGCATGGTGTTTAGCATGTGTGTGGAAGGGGTGGAGGTCATGGGAGGCATGGAAGAGGAAGTGCAAATCATAAAGGAAATGCTTCAGCATACAGCGTTACAGTCATGAGCTGTTCAGTTGTGTTCTGCTAAAATCTGCATCTCAAACAGTGTTTTTTACGGAATTTAAAAATAACACACGAAAAACAAAGACATTTCTCCCTTCACCGCAAACTTTTCAAACCCCAAAACTGAACTGATTAGAATAAATTGAAAATAAACAAATACATAATGCACGTAAATATACCAGCATGCATTCATTTAAAATGCATGCACGCAATTCCAATTGGTCTAAAGTGTCATAACAATGTATAAATCACTTTAGACCAAATGAAACATATACACTACCGTTCAAAAGTTTGGGGTCAGTAAGATAACTCAAGCGAGGACACATTTAATTGATCAAAAGTGATAATAAAGACATTTAGAATTTTACAAATAATCATATTTCAAATAAATACTGTTCTTTTGAAATTCTTCTCATTAAAGATTCCTGAACAAAAATGTTACACAACTGTTTTCAACGCTGATAATATGTTATTACGCTGACATGTTTCTTGAGGAGCAAATAAGCATATAAAAAGATTTTCTGAAGGATCATGTGACACTGAAGACTGGAGTAATGGAATCAATTGCATTTTAAAAAAGAGAAAGTTAAAAAGAGAGAAAGTTAGTTTTACTATATTTTTGATCAAATAAATGCAGCCTTGAGAGTGTAAGATCAAAAAACACCTCCTTTTGAACAGTATATATCCGACTTGTTCTTCAACGCGGAAGTAAGACTTCCAGTTCATTCACCGCTACACTCTTAAAAATAAAGGAGCTTCACGATGCCACAGAAGAACCTTTTTGTCTAAATGGTTCCATAAAGAACCTTTAACATGTGAAGAACCTTTCTGTTTCACAAAAGGTTCTTTGTGGCGAAAGAAGGTTCTTCAGATTATAAAAAGGTAAGAAAGAGATGGTTCTTTAAAGACCGTTTAACTGAATGGTTCTTTGTGGAACCAAAAATGGTTCTTCTATGGCATCGCTGTGAAGAACCTTTTAAGCACCTTTATTTTTAAGAGTGTATAGGGAAATAACGAGAATAATAGCCTAACACATGCAGTAAACGGTAAAACTGTTTGCACTACAAACCAGTGTGTTCATAATTAAGATAATACATTAAAATAATATGGTAAGACTCATCCATTTTCGTTTCGCTGCTTGATATAAAAATAAAAATAGCTGGATGTGGATGAGACTGGAAGCTAAACCCATAGAATTTACAAATGGCCTTGTCCATTTTTACGGGAAGAAAAATGTGAATATACTTGCAAACTAAAATAAAACCTGTTCCACACATAAGCGCCAGCACTATGTTGCAGCAGGCGAATCCAGCAGCTCTGAAAGTGATCAAGAGGCCTAAAAACAACCTGACAACAGACTGACTACCGCGGCACACCCACAGTCCGCTCAATGACCGTCTGATGCATACGGCACACAAAAATGTACTGTTTCCTCATCTGATTGGCTGGCATTCCATAATTTCCAGGAGTTAAGGCACACATACATACATTTAGTCATTTAGCACTTTTATCCAAAGCAACTTACAAATGAGGACAACGGAAGCAATCAAAATCAACAAAAGAGCAATGATACGCAAGTGCTATAACAAGTCTCAGTTAGCTTAACGCAGAACACATAGCAAGGTTTTTTTTATTTTTTATTATATAATAAATAAAAAGAAAACAGATAGAATAGAAAAAGAATAGAGCAAGCTAGTGTTAGAGGCCTTTTTTGCTTTTGTTAATTGTATAATAAATAAAAAGAAAACAGATAGAACACAAAAAGATTAGAAAAGAAAAACAAGCAGTAAATGAAGAGAGTGCAAACTTGTAAAAGGGACAAGTTTTAAAGAATAGAATTAGAATAGAGAGTGCTAGAGTTAGAGGGTCAAATAAAGATGGAAGAGATGTGTTTTTAGCCGTTTCTTGAAGATGGTTAAGGACTCAGCTGCTGGGATTGAGTCGGGCAGGTCGTTCCACCAGGAGGGAACAGTTAATGTAAAAGTCTGTGAAAGTGATTTTTCATCTTTGGGATGATACAATAAAGCCACGTTCACTTGCAGCACGCAAGCGTCTAGAGGCAGATAAGTCTGAAGTAATGAATTTAGGTAAAGGGGCGCAGAGCCAGCGTTGGTTTTGTAGGCAAATATTAATGCCTTGAGTTTTATGCGAGCAGCTATTGGTAGCCAGTGCACATTGATAAACAGAGGTGTGACGTGCATTCTTTTCAGCTCATTAAAAATGAATCTTGCTGCACATGCTTTTTATTTTTTTCACCTGGAAACAAGGATGCCTTTTACCAGATACAACAGCCACTAAAAACAGCTTACACAATTTTCAAACAAAACGAGCTGTGATTGGTTGCTTCTCATTTCAGGTATATTTGGTGACCCTCTGTCTAAATGGACAGTTGTTGATCAGAATAAGCGGCAGTGTGGACCAGACCTTTGCCAGCTGGCTATCCAAGACTATCGACTACCCAACAGCTGGAGTTCAGGTCAAACTACTGCTCAATAGGGCACCGCTGTTTACTCAATTGTAAAAGTTCACACAGCTTTTCATAGGCAAACTGAAAGCTGATTCAGTCACAAAGCAAACACTGAACTTTCTTTTGCATGTCCATACTGATTCATGTCTTCTTTCAGGACTCCACCCAGCCTTGGCAAACTCACAGTAGCAATCTCAGTTAATCTCTCAAGAGTATGCAGAATAAAGCGCAAATAGGGAAACCATCGCTTTTATCATGTCACTCAATGACTCGCCGAGAGCTGTGCCTGAGTGCGAGCGTTTGTGTAAAAGTTTCTGAAGAACTTGTTGCCGCATTTAATCCGTTTTCTACTGGAGGGACTGTGGGAATACTTTCACAAGCAGGTAAAAACTCTTGAGAAGTTCCAGATTTCTGCACCTTTAGTCAGGGGTTTATCAAAAGTGATAGATAAGCAGGAAGTGTCTTTCGGTGGACAGATACCAGATGTTTTTAACTTCCTTTCTGAGTCACAGTTTTTTTTTCTGTTGAGTTCTGTGCTGTCGGTTTTCCATAGGATATCTAAAGAAATGTATTTTTAACCATCCCTCGCGGCATAAGTGAGAACAGATCCAAAAATGTTACTGTGATGTTCGTTTGCGTCAATTCATCATGCTGTGATGTCAAGTTTCAATTGTGACATAATCTGAGATGCACAGAAAATGCACAGAAAGCTACAAAATAGAGCGTTACATAAAGAAAAGATGACAAAAGGAGCTAGATAATGAACAAATGAGTGTCGAAGTGAAAGGAGAGAGACAGAATGCTCTCATGTTGTTTGGAGTGGTGAGTTGGCTCGGCTTTTAGCCCACAGAGTTGGTATGAGAGCAGTCGGCACAGCGGGGGATCCATCCATAATATAACACTCCGCAGCTGGACATATGAGTAGGCCGGGCTTGCACACAATCTGCACTGACAGAACCGTGCAGAAACTTGCAGATTACAGCACATTCTGAACGCCTGTCATCAAGTTCTACACAGTTCTTGTCCCTTGCATGTAAATTCAAAAAGGCAATTTATGCAAAACTAGCACCAAACAAAACTATTACATCTCAGCCTACATAAAATCCACCTCATTTTTAATGTATTTTCCTAATCATACACATGCAAGTTTGTAGCACAAATACTTTCACCATTTACTGCGCTTTGCTATTATTCTAGTTATTTACATATAGCAACGAAAAGAAGTTACTAATTACGTTACTTAGTTACTTTTTATGGAAAGTAATGCATTGTTACTTTTGCGTTATTTTTTTAAATTTGGGCAGGGGTTGCTTGTTTGTAAAAAAAAAAAAAAAGTAGTAATATTTTTAGCAAATTTAAAAACCCTTTCACACCAAAAAGTGAAAGGAATAAGCTTCAGGCTGAAGGAAAAGTAAATTCACGTCCGTACAGTAGAACGCAGGAGAAGAAGGTTCAACACTCTTCAAAAAACAAAAAACAATGAAGTAATGACGTAATAAATGTTAGTTTATCTAAAGTCATTTTTGCTTATTAGTATGGTTAAACTTGATCATCAAAGGTCAGCAGCAAAGACACTGATTAATAAAATGGGATTAAATACATAAAGGTTATTTGTGACCCTGGACCACAAAACCAGTCATAAGGGTCAATTTTTCGAAATTGAGATTTATACGTCATATAAAGGCTGAATAAATAAGCTTTCCATTTATGTATGGTTTGTTAGGATCTGACAATATTTGGCTGAGATACAACTATTTGAAAATCTGGAATCTGAGGGTGTAAAAAAATCTGAATATTGAGAAAATCACCTTTAAAGTTGTCCAAATGAAGTTCTTAGCAATGCATATTACTAATCAAAAATTAAGTTTTGATATATTTACAGTAGGAAATTTACAAAATATCTTCATGGAACATGATCTTTACTTAATATCCTAATGATTTTTGGCACCAGGGACACATTTGTGTTATTTAACATATTTAATTATTGCAGGTTTGCGTCATATTCTGAGTTTGGATTTCACTGTTTTAATTAATTTTGATGAATACTAAATTTTTTTTTTTTTTTTGTGAGTAAGATGAATTAATGCATGTTTACATTTAGTCTAGAACTACAGTAACATCATGTTCACACACAACGCTCAGATTTCTCTCAACATGAAGACAGGAGAGCTGTCAGGGAAACAAAGTAACTGGCGTTACAAATTTGAAAAAGTAAATCCAATATTTTCTGAATTAAAAAGTAATGCATTACTTTACTAGTTACTTGAAAAAAAGTAACCGATTACGTAACTTGCATTACTTGTAATGCGTTACCCCTAACACTGAACAGACGTCTCACACATTTACAGAAATTAGCTTACTTCCCTGTTGCAAATTAAGGTGGTTACTGCATAGGTCTACCAAACAATTCCCCAGTCTTCCATAGTAGCACCTAACATACCCCCGTCCCAAACCTGCAGCGCTGACTGTGCTAATTGCCATGTTGGATAGTTCAAACAAACACAGCACGGTTTTGAAAAGCAGTGACTGAAGGCCTATTCAAACCAAGATGAATGTTTGAAAATTCGGTGTGATAAACATTTTAATTTGAACGGCTGTTAATTACAGTGGCCCAGTAGAGCACAACACAACAAAATTAGCACAACACAGGGAAATTAGACCTATGCGTTGTGCTATTTCGTTGTGTTGTGAAGATTTCGTAGTGCACTTCTGGGCCACCATAGTTAATGCATCCGTTTTGAACAGTTGCACACCATCAATGCAAATACTTTTACAGAGAGGTGTTCTAATCTATTTTATATCGCACTGCAAAGAAAAGTAGCTCGCCAATAAGATTAACACTTGCAATCACATGCCCAGACATGCTGCAGTTACATAAACCTATGATTTGGAGGCGCTCACAAACACAGAAGTTTGCAAATCGACAGATAATTCCCTACTATACTGTATAACTGGTGCATGTCTGCTTTTTTTTTTAAGCATTTGCATCATTCTGAATCATTCACATTGGTCTAAACAGATCACATGCAAAAACATGACAACATTTTTATGCCAAACATTTATGTTTGTGTACTTCTAGCTAAGTATTATAGCCACAGTAATGCCAGCCTAAATGTCTACCACAAAGGAAAAAATAAACAGAAATAGTTCTTGTAACTATGAACATGCTGTAAATATACACATTTACCATATACTGTACACGAGGATACTTCTGTGTCTGAGTGCACTTTTTATCTGTATATCTTTTGTGCATAGTTCTAGTGGGCTTCGCTAATCAGACTGGACCAGTTTCTGAACGAATCAGTCACAGTTTTAAAGAGCCCTGAGGTAATTCCCTCCATCAGATAAAGCATATCTAGATTGAAAATGGAAAATTTGAAACAGGTTCCATAGCACATCAATTTGGCGAGGTCTTAATTGTACTGGCACTTGACGCTGCAGTGGGGATCGATAGTCGTGTAGTTAAGGGCAGGCAGACTTCTCCGGCTCCATCTATAATTCATATCAGCCTTTATAATGAGAGACTATTAGCCATCCCTCTAAAGAGAGCATCCCCAGTGCTGTCAGAGCTGCTGTCAATCCTCATTCACATCTACAGGCCTATTGGCCCCTCTACTTTAATATTTCCCTTTAAACATGAACTACTACAAGGAGCACTCTTAAACAATGCATGCAGTCTTCAGAAAGCAAAATTAAATCTAGAGTGTAAGAAGCAACGCTGCAGCATCTTCACAATGTGTGTGTGGGTGTGCATGAGCATCTCCACAGTGAAAACCAACAGCTCCTTAAATCTCACTTTGCCGTTCACACTTCATTAGATCCAGTCCTGTAAAAAGGTCACTGTGGTTCTGTAGCATCTGCGCCGCTCACACCGTAGCAAATTCTCTCTCGCACACGTACATCTACATGCAAAGACCCAGAAACACTCTCTCTAAAATTACACCGTGTCCAATCGTCACTAATCTCAACAGCATGGGGTCCGCCTGGCTTTCTGAGGGAGAGAAAGAGATAGCAGAAACATCTTTGCTAATACCACTTTGTGACAGAGGAAGTTGTGAATATCTGAGACCTACTGTGGACAAAAACAGCCTGTTAGCCCACACAGACTCGTAAAGCTCTGCTCGAGACGTAGCATATTTATGTTTTGAAGAAGAAAAAAAACTGATGTTTGCCTGAGCAACAGTCGCCACCATGATTGTACAGTGTTTTGAGTGGTTTTCAGTGTAATGCTATTATGTTGCTAGGGTTTTTTTTAGGTGGTTGCTAGGGTGCTATCAGTGGTTCAATTAAAGCCACTACCATGACTTTTAATCCAGGTATCTAGGGAACAGAATATATCTATATTAAAATTCTAGCCGACACCGATAAGGTCACAATTAATTTGGTTTATAACTTGGTTTGTCTAATAATAGTTCTATACCACCTTGTATAAATAAATAAATTAATAAATAAAACAAAATGAACTAAATGTATAATTTATTTACAATGCAAATAAATAATACATCAAATTAAAAACACTTGCAACATTAATGCAACATTAATGTGCAATATAAAAACAGATCTCAATTAAGGAATGCATTAAGATCTGCTAAAGACTACATTGAACAGTGTTAATAAAGTAATCCGTTTTTAAAGATAAGTGTTAGATGGTGGCAAAGGTAATCTAAATGAAAAAAACAGACAGAGATAAGAATACACAATTAAATAACAGCAATTAGAAATCTGTAGTATTCCCTTACTATCCAACATGAAACATATATTGGAAAAAAAACAACAAAATAAATCACGGAAGCCATTGTGGTTAAGGATTTGTTCTAATCGTTAAAAAGAGTTAAAAATAATAACAGACTATAACACACTATATAAACACATACTGACTATATTCTTTCAGCCTGTGCGGCAAACATGTAGAGTCTCATCTGGGAAAAAGAAAAAAAAAAAAGACGTTTGTCATATAACTTCAACCTGACAAACAGAGACATGACACAGGTTAAAAGGCTTTCCACCGCCAAGAGACTCATAATGACAGAGAGCGCGACAAGACTGCCCTGCTGTCGGCAGAAGGCCCAATTGTGAGACACTTAGAGTGGGGCCGAGACGTGGAGACGGTCCTTCAAGCCTCCACCTGTAACCCCCATCAGAGAGTAATCGGCCCTCTGCCTGCGACTCAGCTGTCTATTCCCTGAAGTTCACAATCAGGACGAGGAACACCTGGGAACTCACTCGGCACAATGGGCCACATCTCAGTATCAGGCCAGAGGATGTTTTTTTTTACTGTGCTTGTTTGTAGAGCTACACAATTTGTAATATTTCATGCTCATTTCCCCTATTTTTACATTTAAATGACCTTTGCCGTCATCTAACACTCACTTAAAGCTAATCTTAAAAACACTAATAATTTAAAAGCAGTGTTATGTTAAGATAATCTTAAAAAGTATATTTTTTTATACTATATATATTATAATTCTATGATGCATGCCTTAATTAAAGGGGTCATATGATGCGATTTCAAGTTTTCCTTTCTCTTTGGAGTGTTACAAGTTGATTGTGCATAGATAAGATCTAAGACTAAAGTCTCAAAACCAAAGAGATATTCTTTATAAAAGTTAAGACTCGTCTATGCCCCCCTAAAACGGCTCATTCAAACACACCCCCACATGTCTACGTCATGGTGGGGAGATTTGCAAAACACCACCCAGATGTTTATGCAGAGAAAGAGGGCGGGAGTTTTATTCTCGCTGTAGTATTGTTGCTGCTGGCGCCATGTCCTGGAGACGCTGTGTTTCATTGTGAAAGCGAAACTACTTTGTTTGGGCTTCCAAAAGAGGACACAACTAGAAATCAGTGGTTAAGTTGTGTTTACAACACTGTTCCAGAACAGTTCAACCCAAATATTAGAGTGTGTGCAGCGCATTTTACGGAGGACTGTTTCCTGAACCTGGGAGAGTAGCTGCCAGCTGCTCAAAGACTGTTTTTATAAAGTGGGGCAATTCCAACTTTGCAAGGACAGTCTGGCGCTTCTGACTCACAGCCTGTAAGTATGTTTTCTTATTTAAAGAATTTGCCACCGATGATTCAAACTCGAGTTTTGAGCTGTGTAGAGTAGTGCTTGTTGTTTGTCGTTTCTCCGATCACAAATGCAGACATGGTAATGTTTACCGTGCCACGATGCAACGTGACGCGTAAAAAGACAGAAAAGTCATTATAATCAGTAATTATGTCCCCACTGGAATCAGCAAATGCCTCGTTTATAATGGGTTTTATTGTTTTTGTGTCGTCGTCGCGCCGGGACACAGCATCACAATACGGTAAGGGGCGTAACATTTCCGTCTCACGCTTGAGGTATTCAACCAATCACAACGCACTGGATAGCTGGCCAATCAGAGCACGCCTCTCTTCTCAGAACGATCAGCTTTGTAAAAATCGGCGTGTTTCAGAAAGGTGGGGCATAGAGGAGCAACAATAATGTACAGTATGTGGAAAATAATGTCTTTTGAACCTTAAACAGCATAAAAACATTGCATTACACCAAATACACAAAATAATGTTCTTTTTAGCAACGTCATATGACCCCTTTAATTCACTTGTAGCATTTTAAAATGGCTCATTTTAGTTTTAAGTGTTCTATTTTTTTATTTATTTGTACAAAATAATGTAGAATTTTAACACTGGCCCAAACATGAAAATAATTCTTGAATAAGCAAATAAATAAGCCAGATTTTTTTTAACATAGGTGCATCGCTAGATATAATAGTCACATTGACTTTTGTGAAACGTTTATGAGTTCATTATTCTTTATGGGCTCATCAACCTGAAATTGCAAGATAAAATTGCAGGAAGTCTATCTTGGACACCATCACCCTTTCACTGTGCATCTACCTCATTCTTCTCTCTCCTGTCATAATATCTGAATTTCCTTCCATTCTTCAGTCTTCATTCCTTTTTCCATCTTTGTTCCTCAACATCCAATTATCCCATTTCTTTGCGATTCTTTCTCAGTCTCTCTCGGCTGTGAGGCGCACAGAAGAAAACTCTTTCCAGTAGTGAAAGTAACTAGAAGCACTCCATCTGGCCACGTCAGCACCTCCCTTAAATCAGTCCAACTAATCAATAGCCACAACAGACTCACTCCGACTCTCCAGTTCTGTATAAATGTGTGCCAGTCGGATGCAGGCTATACCACTGTGAAGTATCTGACCTTCCCTACTGAGAAAGAAACCTTGGTCGGGGTAGAGTTATGGCTATAGCGGAGCACGAAGGCTAAGAAAATGCTTCTCTTCAGTAGTTATAAAGCAGTGGTTGGGAAGCTAAACACATCAGGCCAGGATCTGACACCCTGACATCAGTGATGAGACGTGCACCGTGTTTTTCAACAAAAGCAACACTCGCTTCACTAACTCAAACACAATATTTTATAAATTGACACTGAGAGTGGGATAACCTCCATTCGCATGAATTCATCAAGCAGTCACTCAGAGGCTCCAAAAGTGTGTCTCGCTCCAGAGAGGAGTGCGTTACAGCGATTTATAGCTATATTTTGGTTATGTCTCCCTTTCACCGTGGTCATTCATCAGGAATGACATACATCTCCCTCCTGGCACAAAAAAAGGGAAGACCTTCTGAGATAGACAAAATCTATGTGTCTAGTTCAGTCTAATTAAAAGACTGTTTTACCAATATTTGTGTGTGGAATGTATTTTAGTTCATCCAAAAATGTAACTTACCATCATTTAGTCACCCTCACATAATTTCAAATCTGTACGACTTGCTATATTCTGTGAAACACAAAGGAAGATATTCTGAGAAATGTATTAGTGGATTGGGCACCAATGTTGTTCGGTTACCACTGTTCTTCAACATATCTTCTTTTGTGTTATGCAGAAGAAATAAAGTCATGTTTGGAACAAAATGAGAGTAAATGATGACCGAATGTTAATTTTTGAGTGAACTGTCCCTTTAAGTGTACACTCTCAGGAAAAAATATGGTACAAAAGCTGTCAGTGGGGCAGTACCTTTTCAAAAGGTATCCTTTTGTACCTAATTTACCCCTAAAGGGTGCATATTAGTACCTTAAGTGTACATATTAGCACCCAAATGGTATGTATTAGTACCTTTTGAAGTGGTACCTCCCCACTGACAGCTTTTTTTTTTTTTTTTCCTGAGTGTACCATATAATTATCTTAGCAACATTCTAACAACAATCTATTCAATTCAATCCAATCCAGTCTCTGATACATGTCTGCTTTACTGTCTGTGTCAACCAGCGGTTATCAACCATGTTCCTGGAGCCCCCAAAACCGCATGTCTCCATAATCAAACACATCTGATTCAGGTCACCAGCTCATTAGCAGAGACTCCGAGACCTGAAATGGGGTAGCATGTAAAATATGCAGCGTTGGGGGAGCTGGCGTAGACCATTCCAAGTCACTATTTTCTGCAATATAGACTTTTTAAAATCCTAGTATTATGTGGCCATATCAGACATTTTCTGTTCAGACCACAGTCACTTTTTTTTGCTAGCAGGCCCACATTGTTTGTTATTAACAGCACAAGTTTGCAAAGGATCACCATGCGTGAACTTATGATGAATGTTTCACAACTGATTGTGTTTCTCATCAAGATGGCAGTATCCCGATCACATTAATCAGTGTAAACAAGGGAAATAGTGGCATAATGCATGCAATGTTTTTGTTCTCATTGCACAAAATTGATTAAAAAAAATAAATAAATAAATCGCATGAAGCCAGATCCATTCATTCAGACTGAGATGCATTAATAAAAATCTGTTGTTAATCAGTTTTCAAATCATTTGCAATTGGAACTTAAATCAGCTTGGATCAGATTTCATGTGCCTTTTCCATTTAAAACTACAAAAAAAAAAAAAAAGTCTGTTTGTCTGAACAAGACCATAGCTGCTTCTGAGGTCCAACTTTAGTTAAGATGCTTCAGAAGGTAGCTACTTATGTAGGCAGCAGACAGCAGACAGCAAGGCAGCTCACTAGTGTTCAGAGCAGCTCTAGACTATCTGTTAAATCAGAAGTCCATCACTAATGACCCCTGAGCCGCCAACAGCAGGATTTATTGATAGTATGACAGAGCATGACTTCAAATAAACACAGAAGATGCATTTTAAGACACCTGCACCAATGATAGTTATGCACGCACACACAATCTGTAACCTCTCCATGAAGCACAACCCTTGCGTGTTCACCTGTGCACATCTCAGTAGGGATGGGTCAAGGCTGAGCTGTCGGAGGAAGAGTGATGGCCATTTTGCATTGCGTCTGCAAAGTCACGGCACTCTCATTTCCATTACCATTTATCTACACATCCATCAGATCAACATGAAGATTTAGATCCTTCTCTCTCTTTTTCATGCATCCAATCCATACACAGGCTGCTGCTGCTTCTAGAATTACAATCTGCTGTTGCCCATCTTCCCAATTTGTGATTGTTCTGGTTTTACATGTATGTTGCTACCAATCGGCACGGCACTGCTACATCTAAATGCATGTGCCCCTGTGGATATACGTGCTCATTATACCTGTGTGCAGATGGAGACAAGCGACAGGCACCAGGCTGAGACGGGCCTGCGTGTCCCCAGAGACGGGGCTGCCCTGCAGGGGTCCAGACAGCCCGCGCATCAAACGCTGCAGCATGCAGCCATCTGTCTCCAGCCGCTGCACAACTGTGTCCCGTCTTGGAGACGCCATGCGTTTTAATGCTGATCTGTGTATTGAGGCATTACAGGAAGAAAGACAAATACATTACATAGTGTGCCACAAATGACAGATGCACTACTGATGCTCAAGAAATAGTTTGTGTTAAACCATAACAACGTTTGCTGTCCAAACATGTTGAACTAAACTCACTTGCATGATGTGAGGGCGCAGATAAATAAAGCAGAAATCTTTGCCAGTAAAAAAGTGGGACTAAATACCAGTTCCAACCTTGACTGTATATAGGGATGTACCCATTTTTTTAATCTACCATTACATCACAAAATGAACAAAACCAGGGCCACACATGGAAAGAAATCAACCAGTATATTAGCTGATTAGATATCAATCCGCATTTGAAAGGAGAAAATGTCCAAAAAAATAACACATATGTGACCCTGGAGCACAAAACAGTCGCTGGGGTATATTTGTAGCAATAGCCAAAAATACATTGTATGGGTCAAAATTATAGATTTTTCTCTTATGCCAAAAATCATTAGGATATTAAGTAAAGATCATGTTCCATGAAGATATTTTGTAAATTTCCTAGTGTAAATATATCAAAACTTTGGACAACTTTAAAGGCAATTTTCTCAACATTTAGATTTTTTCGCACCTGCAGATTCCAAATAGTTGTATCTCGGCCAAATTTTGTCCAATCCTAACAATACACCATACATCAATGGAAAGTTTATTTATTCAGCTTTCAGATGATGCATAAATCTCAATTTTGAAAAATTGATCCTTGGTCCAAATGACTGGTTTTGTGGTCCAGGGTCACATATTGAGAATCAAAATAAAGAAAACATCTAACATCCAAGTAATGATAAATCACAATTGCAGGCCCTGTGACTGAAAAAGAGAAGAACAACATAACTTATAATTTAAAAACTGTAAAATTACAATTCTAATATGCATTAGATTTCTTCTCATACGCCATCTTATTTTCTTCATTTTCAAACATTAAACCACTGCACTGGACTTTTATTGTGATGGAAAACTGCAGGGACTCTTCAACATTTCTCTTTTGTTGACAGCAGATGGTTCATAAGTGGTTCTCATTACAAGTTTAGCAAGATAGTTGATGTACTGTATGTTGTGTTCCCAAATGCACATTATAAGCAACCTAAATTCGCAGCAGATATGGAGCGACATTTACTGTGAACCAAGCCGTTTTAATTAAATGTGCAGACCTACTGTACATTCAGTAAAAATCAAACATATTGTACACACCCATCGCTTTCAAGTCAAATTTACCACAGACGTATAGCTGAAGCTAAAGATAAAACAATAAAACACATCACGCCACCCACACATGAAGCTTCTCCACATTATGGCTTTAGCATCAACTTGACACTCAATTGAACCATCACAAAATAAACGTACATGATATACATTTGTCAAGCATATGACATCTATTACCACCCTAGTCACAAAAATGATACTTAGAGTGACGCGATGAGTCAGTCACACATGCTACAAACAAAAACCCACACATTCTCGCAGATGAGATGCATCTGTGGGCCGAATCAAACAACGGAGATATAAAATCACTTTGATTTCACCACTCAGACTAATCAGCTGATGAAATCTGCAGCGAAGCTGACGGAGAAAACATGACCTCAGAGCAACTCTGATAAAATCTTTTATGCAAAAAGCATCCTTTGAAGAGAGACGAACGATTAATATACTCCCCTTAAACTATCAGCATGCAGCATGAGGGTAGTGAATACTACAAAGCCGAGCAATGCCATACAGACACTCAAATATATACGAAACAAAAATATAATGTTTTTTTTTGTTTGTTTTTTTTTTTTTTTAAAAAGGTACAATTTTGGTATCTTAATGGAGCTACTAACAATTTTAGTACTTCTGGGGGGAAAATTTTAACAGTACATTTAGATGTTTGCTAATTAGACTTAAATGGTCATGCTGTATATTTTTGATTCACTTAAAAGAACTGCCTGAATCAGTCAGTTGGGAATTGCACTGGTTATGCTTTATGGTTTTAATTCACTAAAAAATTATTTGGTCATGAAATTAATTTGTTTGAGAATTGAACCACGCTAAAGCTGTTCAGTTTTAATTCACTAAAAAGAACCGACTCATAAGATTAATTTGTTTGGAATCAGACAACAATGTTGATCATTTATGGTTCTGATTCACTAAAAAGAATCGGCTGATAAGATTCATTCATTTGGGAATTGCACTACACTGATAAAGCTTTATGGTTTTGATTCAATAAAGAGAATCTGGTCACAATATTAATTTGCTTGAGAACTGAACCACAGCTGTGTGGTTTTGATTCACTAAAAAGAACATGGTAATGATATTCATCCAATTGCAAATTGAACCAAACTGGTAAATCGATATGGTTTTGATTCACTAAAAGAACTGATGTGTTTGGGAGTTGGACTACACTCATTATACTTTAGGTTGTTGATTTAAAAAAAAGAACAAGCTCATAAGATTCATTTACAATTGGCTGTGAACACATCACATATAGAAGACAGACTTAAGTAACACCCTGCATCTCATGGAGGTAATGGCGGGCTATGATAACCTGTGTGCTGAGAGGAGAAAGACGTCTGGAAAGTGAGTTTTTACCCAGCATTCTTTTCCCTGCTGATGTCATGCTAGTTATACTATAATCCTCTGCATTATCCCCGACACATACACTGCTGGGAGAGGGTGTCCATAGCAACTCTCCACCTTTTAACGTTTTCATATTCATATCTGCTGTTTTCTGCAAGTGGATGTCCGTGCTTTTGTGCTTACCAGGGAATAGGGTTGCCAACTTCAGAAAAGGAAAATAAGGGACAATCGTGGTTTTAGTAAAATAAGGGACAGAATAAGGGACACACACACGCATGCAATAATCACGTTGTTTGCATGTGTCAAAAATTTGCTGAAGTCAAAACGCAGATGTTAAAAAAAAAAACTCCTGTAGCGCGCAGAGGATTCTGCTTCGTCTTAAAGCCTTCCTCGATCGGCTATGTTCACAAATCACACACTTGTCCAAAAAGAATGCTAAATTCTCAACTTAGAGTTTGTTACTTTATAGTTTATAGTCATACGGCATATGCCTTAAATACGGGACAAACTGCTTTCCGTATGGCTTTCATAAGGAACGCTGCTTTGATGCCCTAAATACGGGAAGATTCTGTATTATACGGAACGGTTGGCAACTCTACCAGGGAACACAGGCTAGCATGTTAGCAAAGATGTAACACAAATTCAGCAATATCTCTATACCTGAACATTAAAGTATGTGCATGTAAATCTTTCCACTAGAAAATAAAGTACTTTCATTTAATATGAGAACAATGCAGATTAATCTATGAATTGCTCGATCAAATCTTTAACTTGAAAAATAATAGTAAGATCCTATAGCTAAATAATCTTTATTTACTTTCACAATAACTGTTCTGAAAATATCTAGACTAGTGGTTCTCAACCAGAGACCAACTCTCAACCAACTTCAGACGTGCATCTCTCTCTCATATATCCTGAATAAATGAGGTAGGCTAATTTTAAAAATGTGATTTTTAAACATAAAAAGTCATGCAAATTAACTAAATCTTAAAACCCCACGAGCATGTTGTGATGAACAAGCATTTTTCTCGTTATGCCAAATTTAAAAATAAATCACAATGACTGGGAAGGTCATGTAAATTAATGCTTTAAAAGAGTGGAATCCTTGAAGAACATTCAGTTCCTAAAACTACTGTAATTTAGTTTTTGTAATTGTATTTATAATTATTTAAGTTTTACTTCCTTTTTAATTGACGGAAACGAGAAATGTCCATAGATTAAAATACGTTTTGAAAACAAAACTAAGGCTACGGGGCCTTTGAATATGATTGTGGACAATTGTATGTGTGTGTGTGTGTGTGTTTGTGGGTGGGTGGATTTTCTCTTTTCTGAATTGCCACACTGTGTTACGTGACAAATGTAGCCACAAAATAATGGACATCACCTCGATATCAGATCACAAACAGTCACATGAGACTTAATTGAGACATTAATACCAAGTGTAAATCTGTCTCACCTGACCACTTGGCATAAGATCAACCGAAACTAATGTTAATGGCAGGCTAGTAGTGAAAAAAGACCCATCACACACATCAACTGACAACCACACCCTGATATGCCCATCCTTGACCCCAGGGGGCACAGCTGCTCTGTTTTCAATACTACAATGGACTACAACAAAAGAAAGAAAAAATCCCCAATTAGAAACACCATCAAACCTAGCCTTGGGCACACAGCCTGTATTTGCGCACATACGCATTTGTGTGTCTATATGAGTGCAGAGAGCAACCTGACACAGCAGTGCGGTCATCTCTGTCTGCTGTCTTTGTTGCTGCCACACAAAGAGTGAAAGATCTGAGAGACCGTACAGGGGCTTTCCCCCAGCCTCGGCTTGTGAACAACTGTGTGTCTTCAGTTACGGCAAATACTTTCATGGAAAAATGATGCTTGTAGACCTGAGAAAGAACAACTGGTCCGTCTCAATGGAAAAATGCTGATGCCAGAGAGACAACTGGAGCTGTAACATGGTTAACCAGAGTGCTGAGTCAGTGAGGGAAGTCTGGGGTTTTCTAATAACAGGCAGGCAGATCCCGACACACTGAATGTTTGGACTTCATTAGAGCTTGTCCACCAACTAGGGGTGGGCGATATGACCAAAATCTTATATCACGATGTGACTAATTTTATATCAAGATAACAATATATAAATCACAATATAGTTTTTTGTTTTTTTCTTTTAAAAAGATTTTTATGATATTAAAATATTTGATACCATAGAATTTTCATAATCCTTGTCACCAATGTCAATATCAAACTAATATAAGCCTTAAAAGAGACAAAAAAACCTCAAGCTCACTGAAGATAAATAAACAGTGATGAAATAGTGATAGATAGATAGATAGATAGATAGATAGATAGATAGATAGATAGATAGATAGATAGATAGATAGATAGATGGATAGAATTAACGTGTATAAAGTATAGATTCTATGCATACATATAAATATCTCATTATTATTTTTTTAATTTCATCTTATTAAAGTTACAAAAATGATTTAGTCATGAGCAGTAAGAGATTTTCTCTCACTGTTGTTTGATTAATATGAATGGCAGACAGACGATTATCGGGCAGCTTCCTCTTTAAGACCGAAGTCCAGATCCAATATACTGTTACATGTGCGTTTCTTTTTCAGCTGTTGACTCTCTCTTAAGACCTAAATCACTGTGTTTATGAGGTTACTTGCAAAGATGGGGATTCTGACGCATATAAGTGTTTATGTAATCGTTCAAAGCCAATAAAGCGGAAAAAAATGCGTGCACCTCTCACACAGAAACAGAGACGGCGCACGCATATAGCTCTGTTGTTTGTGTTTCAACAGCTTAAAATTGGTTGTTTTAAAACTGCAGTTCTTAAAAACAAGTGTCCATGCTACAGATGTAGTCCCTCGTTTAGGAACGAGCTCCTCGTTTTGTCCCGGCTGGTCGTTCTCCTGCTCGGAGCCCCATGGTGGCATGTAAGATCGCAGTCATCCAAATGACGAAAAAGTATTGCTGTAAACAATGTATTTTGCAACACCACGAAATAAACAATAGAGCATAATATGAAACAATAGACTTTTTATTTCATCCATCTGATATATATTGTCATATCGCACAGCCCTACCACCAACTCAAAACAAACATCAAAAAAAATCTATTATATACTGTATATGAAGAGAATAATGGCATATGTCCATGTAAAATCTCGAGTCAACAGGAGAGAGGGTGGAAAGGAAAGGAATAAGGAGAGAAAGAGGGATGACAGAGAAAGTAGGTTACAGTATGTTGTTGTGGGTGGCAGCTGATGAAGCACTGACCTGGACCAAGTGGGATGAAATTAAAATATGTAAGTGAGAGAGGGGTAAGCTCTGTGCCACTTTTTACTTAAAGTTGTCCTCAACACAAAGGAGAAATTATATAGAAGTAAACAGAGAATACAGAAATATATCATCTCAAACAAGTGAAGGTGTTGTAAACAACCAGGGGGAAAAAATGATATCTGTGCATATATTCACTATCATCTACAAAATCCCTGGACTAACAGACTGTCAGATAGCCAGACATGGATGGTTGTGAACGAGAGCATACATAACATACTGACAGCATTCAATAGATGAGGAAATTAGAAAACATCTACTATAATGAACCAAAACATTAAACTATAATTGTTCATATGTAGAGACATTGCTCAATCCCGGATCCCGACCAGGGGTGCGTTTCCCAAAAACATCTTTATCCAGCTATGGTCTCAAGTTCCGTTGTTACCGGCAAAACTCAATGATTCAGTGTTTCCCGAAACCATAGTTCAAACAAACATTTGGAAACAGCATCATCACAAACTTATGTGGTTGGTACTACAGCTCCCCACCTGTGGTTAGGAGCATAGTGTAATTAAGCAAGCTAACCTGCAGTACAATATCTTCCTTTCTATTTAAATATACATACATTTTAAACTATGTATATTAGTGCATCCTCAATTAGTGGCTTGTGTATATTCTGTGAATATTTAAGTATCATTTAGCTTTAAAAGGTTTTTAGTTTTCTCTCTCTCTGTTGCTGTGTTTTAATTTGCCTATTGTTTGTATAGTGTTGTAAAGCACTTTGGTCCACTCCGGTTGTTTTTAAACTGTGCTATATACAGGTGCTGGTCATATAATTAGAATATCATCAAAAAGTTGATTTATTTCACTAATTCCATTCAAAAAGTGAAACTTGTATATTATATTCATTCATTACACACAGACTGATATATTTCAAATGTTTATTTCTTTTAATTTTGATGATTAGAGCTTACAGCTCATGAAAGTCAAAAATCAGTATCTCAAAATATTAGAATATTTACATTTGAGTTTGAATAAATGACTATCCCTACAGTATAAATTCTGGGTATCTCTTGTTCTTTGAAATCACAATAATGGGGAAGACTGCTGACTTGGCAATGATCCAGAAGACAAACATTGACACCCTCCACAAAGAGGGTAAGGCACAGAAGGTCATTACTGAAAGGTGTGGCTGTTTACAGAGTGCTGTATCAAAGCATATTAAATGCAAAGTTGACTGGAAGGAAGAATTTGGGGAGGAAAAGGCGCACAAGCAACAGGGATGACCGCAAGCTTGAGAATACAGTCAGGCAAAGCCGATTCAAACACTTGTGAGAGCTTCACAAGGAGAGAACTGAAGCTGGAGTCAGTGCATCAAGAGTCACCACGCTCAGGCGTCTTCAGGAAAAGGGCTGCAAGCCACTTCTGAACCAGAGACAACGTCAGAAGCATCTTAACTGGGCTGTGGAGAAAAAGAACTGGACTGTTGCTCAGTGGTCCAAAGTCCTCTTTTCAGATGAAAGTAAATTTTACATTTCATTTGGAAATCAAGGTCCCAGAGTCTGAAGGAAGAGTGGAGGCACAGAATCCATGTTGCTTGAAGTCCAGTGTGAAGTTTCCACAGTCAGTGATGATTTGGGCTGCCATGTCATCTGCTGGTGTTGGTCCACTGTGTTTTCTGATGTCCACAGTCAACGCAGCCATCTACCAGGAAATTTTAGAGCACTTCATGCTTCCTTCTGTTGACAAGCTTTATGGAGATGCTGATTTCATTTTCCAGCAGGACTTGGCACCTGCCCACACTGCCAAAGGTACCAAAAGCTGGTTCAATGACCATAGTGTTACTGTGCTTGATTGGCCAGCAAACTCGCCTGACCTGAACCCCATAGAGAATATATGGGGTATTGTCAAGAGGAAGATGAGAGACACCAGACCCAACAATGCAGATGAGCTGAAGGCCACTATCAGAGCAACCTGGGCTCTCATAACACCTGAGCAGTGCCACAGACTGATCGACTCCATGCCACGCCGCATTGCTGCAGTAATTCAGGCAAAAGGAGCCCCAACTAAGTATTGAGTGCTGTACATGCTCATACTTTTCATTTTCATACTTTTCAGTTGGCCAAGATTTCTAAAAATCCTTTCTTTGTATTGGTCTTAAGTAATATTCTAATATTTTGAGATACTGATTTTTGACTTTCATGAGCTGTAAGCTCTAATCATCAAAATTAAAAGAAATAAACATTTGAAATATATCAGTCTGTGTGTAATGAATGAATATAATATACAAGTTTCACTTTTTGAATGGAATTAGTGAAATAAATCAACTTTTTGATGATATTCAAATTATATGACCAGCACCTGTAAATAAAATTGTATTGTATTGTATTGAATAATGGCACCTGATGAATAATTTACTATTTTTTAGTGCTGTCAAACGATTAATCACATCCAAAATAAGAGTTTTTGTTCACATAGTGTGTGTGTGTGTACTGTGTGTGTGTGTGTATACATATATATACACATATATACATATATACACATACATACATACATACATATATATACACATATATACACACATACATATACATACAGTATATATTTTTAAAATATTTGCATGTTTATATTCATATAATTTACATTATATGTAAATAGTTTAATATATAAACATACCACTTTCTATTTAAATATATACATGCATGTTTATGTATTTATATATACATAAATATAAACAGTACACTCATATGTTATGTAAATAAAAACTTTTATTTTGGATATGATTAATCACGATTAATCATTTGACAGCACTACTATTTTTTGTTCCCTGTCATTTGTCAATTGTGAATGTTCATTTGAACTACCGTATTGTCCCGAATATAAGACGACCCTGATTATAAGACGACCCCCCTTTTTCCAGATGTACCTTTTGGAAAAAGGCTTTTTGAAAACCAAATATTGTTTTTTGTTTGTTTTTCTCTCTGTAAAACACATTTTTTTCTTAAATTATTTTCAAATTGCATATTTTTCCTATTTTAATTTTTTTTTGAAAGTATGGTAAATACTGGTAAAATGTACCAACAATGACATTGAAAAATATACACTTTTTGATATACCATTGAAATAGCAGGTAGCCCATCTGAATTATATAACATTTAGGCCATCCATCTCATAGTAGCCTACCAAAATTGTATTATCAGTAGAAGTGAAATCTTATTGTAATCTTCAAATCTGGGTATAGTCTTATGTTTTAAAATCACTTACAGAGGAAGTTTGGTCCCATCAGGCTAACATGACAGTCACGACTTTACAACACACATTACATTACATATTTCATGGCATACTCGTTTTATGCGTTTTTGGCGCCACCTGTTGTTGTGGGTGTATTATTGACATGTCAAAGTCTAGACCCCGAATATAAGACGGCCGCGTTTTTTCAGATGTATTTCCAAGAAAAAAACATCGTCTTATATTTGGGACAATACGGTATGTTTTCGGGAAACACCAAATCGTTGAACTATGTTGTAGCAATGGAAGCTGCGACCATAGTTGGCTAACAATGCTATTGGTAAGTGCACCCCAGCTTGACACCGCAACACTGACTCAACCAACTTTGGGGCAAGACTATCTGTTTGTTGACAAATGGCAGACAGACAGAATGTCCAAGGCATGTTTGAAAACATTTATGGTTTGAGACGTAACACACGTCACCTTTAAATCTAATCAAAGACACAAAGTAGCAGATTTACTTCCTTAGTAAGGCAAGGATTAAGAGTGATATTGTTCATTCAATGATACTTCATGGCCATGGCTAGAAAACAAGCTTTATTGCCATGTGATGATGGCTAAAATATTACACTCTGCTAAAATGTGTCATGACTAAACTAAGCTAGTAATAATCTTCTTAAACACACAAGGAGTTTCAAATCAGATTGAGGAACAAACAGTACTGGGACGATGAGCCTCCAACAGTCACAGGAGGTTCTCCACTTAACAAAAACCTTGATAGAAGCACAGTTTATGATAATTCCATCATAAATAATCATTCCAAATACCATCAAAATGTGAATAAAACATGGAGAGGTCTGTCAAGAGCATCTGACTGCATGTCTGGACCCCGTTCGCTCTCAGAGCTGGGATTAGTGCTGCATTACCAGCTCTTTATCATTGGAATAATCAGCCCATCATTAAGGGGGAAATCTAATGGGATGTTAGGGGTACAAGAGCCCTGTAATCCGATTACAGCAATGAGCTCATTAGCCATACCTCTATTCCCCAAAACATCAAGCAAAGTTCTGCAATTTGATTTCCAGAAGGAGGAAACAATAAGAGGGACCGCAACAAATCAATAGGCAAGCAGTAATCTGTAAATCTCATCAAAAGAATCAGGAATTTTTAGTGCTGTAATTGAACGCAGTGGAGAAAAATAGCAGGAAAATAATTACTGATAATACATCTGTGACATCTAGTCACCGTCTCATTACCATAATGTGTGTTGTCGTGGCTTCCAAGGCCCTTTCAGAAATTAATCAGACAATTGATGTTCCTACTTGAAGAAAGGCCCTGACACCAAAGAAAGATGCAGATAAGGAACTGGCGAGACCGGGGAGGAAAGAGGATAGCACGCACACCAACGACACGGCAACAGCAGGAAGGAAAGCGAGATGGAGAGGGGGAAGCGCAAAGGATTGATGCAGAACAATGGGACAATGGATCCAAGAGGAAGAAAAAAAGAGAATTAAACTGAAAGAGAAGTAAACAGTAGAGGACAGAAGCGAGTACATCTCTCTTTGCTCTCTCTCTATTTTTCTTGATAAATTTCAACCCCCTCCGGGAATCGGTCTCTCTTCTTGAGCTCTAACTCAGCTGTCCTGCTAGAGTTTATCAGTGAGTCTGGCTGACCGCCCCGCCATACGACTGCTTGGATCAGCAGAAATGTACAAGGTATAGAGACATAGGAAAGTGATTACCACTATTCCCCACAAACACACTGAACACAGTCACCGTATCCAGAGAACCAATCAGATTGCAGCACTGTAGCTAATAAATGGGCTCCAGCGCTGCGTTTACAGTGCTTCTGCATTAGCATGAGAAAAGAGATGGCCAGTTATTCTACTACTCATGTAATGTCATGCTTTTATCTGGTCTGTTTAAAGACATAGTCCACCAAAAAAATGAAAATTCTGTCATCATTTACTTCACCTCATGTCAAACCAAACCCATAAGGCTTCTGTTCATCTTCAGAATTGTTAATACTTTCTCAGCTAGTTTGTCCATTCATTGAAATGCCATGCAGCTAAAATGTAAAAATCAAAAATGTTTATAAAGACATCATTAAAATGAACCCATATGAATCGAGCCGTTTAATCAAAGATGTCTGAATTGATGAACACATTTCATTTAAGGTTTTATTCACATACAGATACTGATCAACACACATGCTTCTTAATGCACGAGAACCGTAAACTTTGCTCCACGCAGCTCAGAAGTCTCATTTTTTGCTGAACTTTCCCTAACAAAAGGAGAATGATTTATTTGCAGCAATTTAAACAAAGGTCAAAATTTCTGTTGCAAAATCATGATTGTTTTCTCACAGGTTTCCCAAGTACTGCCCTTATCTGCCACTGACCAGACATTGACTGAGCCAAAAGTTGTGCTTCTATCCAAATTGCAAATTTAATTGATGTAAAATATTGGAATATTGCAAAAACAATTTTTAAAAACAAACACTGTGTTTTAATTCCATGTGTTCAAGATGTGTTTTGCATTTTTTAATTGCAACACTTCACCTTTAAAACCAAATCAGACCATCATTATAAACAATCATATAGTGCAGTTGAAAAAAAAAAAGGAAAAAAAATGACAGAAGGTTATTCCATGTTAATAAACAAACTTCACTTACTTCACCTTTATAACCAAATCAGACCATCATAATAAACATAGCGCAGTTGGAAAAAAAAAATGACAGAAGGTTATTCCATATTAATAAATGTAATAGATGTTTTTGTAGTTTTGTGACATGGAGTAGGCTTTTGTTACAGTTTGCACAATCCTTCTGCAGTCAAATAATGAGGGGGAAATCATGATTAATGAATAAAATGAATTAATTCATGATTAGCTTATTCAAAAAAAAAAAAAAAAAAGGTATGAGGACAAAGATTTTGCCCCATGTGCTCCGGGGGTTTTGGCACCCAATTCCTCCCCTATCAGCGTGCCCCCCTCTCAGCCCTTCTGTCACTCGCTCTCCGTCCTCTTCTGCTCCTCTTTTTCCATCCCATCTCTCAGTCGCACCCTCAGCAGCTCCCGCCCCTGCTCACGTCTCTCCAAACTTTTCCATTTGTCTTTTCAAAAGCGCCGCCTACCACAGATGGGCAACCCTGGTGACCAATTAAACAACTCCTCAGGATGGCCACAGTTACAGGCTTCACCATCTGATCAGTCTGTTGAGGTGTGTTTAATGTGCCCGTGCATGAGTGTATGAAATGTTACATTGTGAGAAAGTGTGAGAATAAACGAGTTTATGATTCATTACATGTGCTGTGGTGTGTGACTAACAGTTAGTTGAGCCAGTGTGTCACAGCATTACGTGTGGGTGAGGAATTGGTGTCGTAAACCACGCGTGGGGAGAACCAAGGCTTCGCCGAAGGATTAAGGCGACAAAGGCTACAAAGGCTGCTCAGCGCTAATGCGGCGGCTGGTTGTAAACCACAATGGAATGGTGCGATATCCTTCATGGCGAGCCAATAAAAAAATCCCTCTGATTAAACAACCACAAATACCGTAGAGACAGAGCCAGTCTGGACATTAGAAGTACAAAAGAGTCATCAGGAGAGGTCAAATCCATTTATTTGCTAGACTGAGCAACCACCATGGACTCGCGGTGAGAAATCAGCCGTATACGAGGAGCCAAGCTAATATCATAACTGGCCACGAAGGGTGAACAGAAACAGAAGGAAGCCATCCAAACAGGGCAAGCCTTCAGCTGGACCGTGGGGGCAAAATAAGCAGGATGCAGCTTTGTTAAAGGAATAGTTCACCCAAAAATGAAATGTGCCATTAATTACTAAAACGAAATAGATTTAGCAAGATGTCCAAACTGTCCCTTTCCCAACCAAGACTCATTGGAAATTTGCACCTGTGCCAGGTTTCATGACACTTTCAAAGTGAAACGTAATTGAGTGGCATTACACTAAAGCAAAATCAGCTTTAACCCCAAAACAGATGAAGGTAAATCTGGCAACATTTTATTATGTAGGTTGTTGTCCCGGCAGTTTGGAAATGAAATGTCCAGTGAGTGGTGCTAAAAGGTTTATGCACAGTTGGTTAGGTTTAGGGTAGGTGGTATGTTATTTTCAAATGCAATAGTATTAACATTAGCAAACCTGTGATGAAAACACATATGCTGAAGCAGCCATGGCATTTTAGCTTGCTTCTACAAGTCTTTGAGCAGTTTTATTGTGATTTATGTTCTATGCGAGTTATCCTTGATCGCCCCTCTTCGCAAGTGCAATGCTTTACCAACATGTTTACAATTTCAGAAAAGTAATTTTTATATAGAGCTGGTTATTTTATGATTCAAAATGGATTATTTGACAAACCATGCACTGTGGTAAAAATGTTATGAGGCCATAATACAGTATTATGCAATGAACTGCTGGAAAACAAGTCTTTATTACGCGATAATTCACCCCTGCAATCAGTGTGAAAAAGAATAAAGGTTTGTGTTTTAAGGTCACTAGTGTTCATTTCAACTGGAAACTGCAGTGAATTGTATGTACAGGTAGTTGGAGTTTTGCAGGTAGAGGAACATTTTTCTAATGAGCGTAGGTTGTGTTTTGCATATGATGACTGAATGGTGACCAAGTGCTGTCAAGCTTCAAAAATGACAATGAATACAACCTGTACACTACATTGCACACTTCTGGAGTCATCCATCATCTAATTTAGGTCATCCCAATGTTGCTTGACAGCCACAGTCACCATGAACTTTCACTGCATTGAAAAAAGTGCAGCTTGGAAGCTCTGTTAATTGTCCTCTTTTGTATTCCACAGAAGAAAGACAGTGACTTCAAATGATATAAGCGTGAGCAAACAGTGACAGAACTTTCAGTTTTGGGTGACCTACTCCTTTAATGCCCAGCCAGACTGCAGGATCACGGGTGGTGCTGAGGGCAGCAGCAGAGGATCTGAATGCCAGGGTCTGCGAGTGTGAGGATGCCCAGGGGTCTGGCCGAGACGCAAGAAACGAGGAGGGAGTGTAGAGGCACACATCCAGGTGGGCAGCAGATGCAACCAAAGAACACCCGCTCCATCTCAACCAAGAGAAGGCGGGATGTACGGATGGGGTGAATGAGTTTTCCCTACAGAATAGCAGGCTGGGCGGAGGCGGTTGTGAATGGGCACAGGTGGCAGCATATGCGCCGTGTCCTGGTCTATTGAATATGGCTGACATAAGCTTGAGGAGATTAGCATACACAACCTCCATTATGTCACTAAAGCAGAGGGGAGCAGGAAAGAGAGATGCATAATGTACATTATTTAAGACCCTTTGACAGTGACTAGACCCAACAAAAACTGTCCTGTAATGCTGCTAAAATCATTATGGCCCGGTTTCACAAGCCAGGACTAGACCATAGTTCAATTAGGGTTTTAAAGTCATTTTAATAGACACGCCTTAGAAAAAAACATTACTGGTGTGCATCTTGAGACAAAACAAAGGCACTGACATATTTCAAGATCAATCCGTACAAGTTTCTTTCAGTTAAAACAGCTCAGACTTACATTTTAGTCGGGGACTAGGCTTAAGTCTTGTCTGTGAAACCGGGGGTAATTGGTTAAATGTACAGAATTATAGATGTTACATTAAAAACAATGGCTTTAGAATTTCTTTAACAGAAAAATAAGTAAAAAAAAAATAAAATAAAAAAAATGAGCCTCTGCTACATTAACCATACCATCTGGTTTCAAAGACCATCTTTCTACATCAAAAATCATTCAAGCTACATATAAATTGCTAATATTTACATTAGTGCTGTCAAACAATTAATCGTGATTAATCGCATCCAAAATAAAAGTTTTTGTTTACATAATATACTGTATGTGTGTGAACTGTGTATTTATTATGTATATATAAATACACTCACATGCATGTATATATTTCAGAAAATTATAATATAATATAATATAAATTATATGAATATAAATATACACGTGTGTGTATTTGTGTGAGTACACATACATATACTATGTAAACAAAAACTTTTATTTTGGATGCGATTAATCGCGATTAATCGTTTGACAGCATTAATTTACATACATTATGATGTAGATGTCTGTCCAGTGCCTAACTGAAGGGCTCTAAAAAGGAGGACATGGGTTGATATTTGTCCCTGTCTGCTGTCTGGCCACTGAGGTTCATGCTGAAAAGCTGAAATTGGAAAGCAGTGCTGGCAGGAGTTTAGGATAAGTCATGAGCGTGACATTGCTTTAATGAGTTGGATTTTAAAGACAACAGATTGTCAACTTTGCCCTGTGTTGGCACTGCAACATGACCTGTAATACATAAAAGTATTTTAAAAAATTAAATATTTAATCCTGAGTGGCTGAATAAGCTTTATGGGTAGACGTTCAGTTAATTAATTCATTTAATTCCCTCTCTCGTTTTAATTAGAATCTTTCCAGCTGAATGTAAATTGTGCCTTTTACAAATTCTGGTCTCGGGTTGAGCGGGTTAAAATGTGCATCAGATAGAACTGAAGTATGATGAAAATCTCCGGACAGGTTTAAGGATATGTATATAGTGGGTTTGGATTTGAACATGGTTGATTTGGATTTCGAATGCACACTCACTCCGCTATTTACCTCAAGAAAATGAGACAGGCTGGAGATTTTCAGTAAGTGTGCATAAATGCTTGGTGTGATTCAAGCTGAGAGGATGCATCTGCACTGAGTAAATGATGCACTTATCTTCAGGGCTTTGAAGAACTGGCTGGCTGGGCTGCAGATAAAGAGGGGTTTAAGAGTGCGTTGTCCCGGTTATACAGTTAAATGAGCTACAGGCTGACTGCTAAGAGTGAGAATCAGTAATACCATATTATACCAACATCTGGGTCACAATGCAGCACTACTGACTATTTTAACGGTTAGTGCACAGTATTAGTGCACATCTGTATCAGTGCTGTCAAACAATTAATCACGTTTAATTGCATCCAAAATAAAAGTTTGTTTACATAATATATGTGTGTGTACTGTGTATATGTATTATGTATATATATACACACACACACACACACACACACACACACACACGATTAATCGTTTGACAGCACTAATATGTATTGTACAATATAGACTTTTTCTTACACATACAGTACATTGATAAACATCTCAAAAGTATATTTCATTGTCATTCAGGTTTTTTAGCGACTGCTGTGCTAAAGCAACTCATGCTGGAGTAACTGAAAAGGGACAGAGAAAGCACGGTGGCCCTTTAATTCAAATTGAAACTAATTATGTCAGACATTTTAAGTAAATCAAAATTTTCAATTCCAAATAATGAGAAAAGTGATTAACATTTTAATGAGCTGGGTGAAATGGTAATATCTTTTACTAACTCAAGGGAAAGTTGATTATTGATTCAGGGCTACAGTGCCGTTATCCACGCACCAGTGCACCTCAACAGCCTCCTTTTTATGGCTTATGCAAGTGTGTATCTGCATGGGTATGCATATGCGCACACACACTCAATGCAAAGGTGAGCGTGCAATTGTGTACAAGACAATAGGCGGGGGATCGCTTGCAACAATGGGATGTGAATTTATAGAGGCATTAACATTTTCAATGTCGCAAATAACCTGGTGAACAAAACGTCTGTGACGGCAAGGTCACCCCAACGGAAGACGCTACACTTATTCAAAGGACATGATCATGGCATGATGGCTTTAATGGGCTGCTGCAGACTCTGGGATTCAGAAATGCCCAAAATGATTTATCTGATTTATAGGTATCTTATTCATCCGTTCTTCAGCTTCATTTATTGCTTCATAACTCTGGGCTGACCTGAAGGAGCAGCAGTCAGAAAGGTGAACCGTCTGGGAATAATTATAAGCCTTGGTGAGCACCATAAAAGCATGTGCTGTGATGAGCAGATAGGGAAAAGATGTACTGATGGGCTGTATGCAAATAAGTTCACAGTCAGAAGAGAAGGGCACCTTGAACGTCTCGCTTACGTGTGCAAACAGGAAGAAGAAATATCTTCATTTGCGTTCAACCAGGGGCGTTCAATCCTTCACACGGAGATCTACGTTCCTGCTGAGTTAAATTCAAACCCTTGATTAGCTGGTTGAGTTGTGTTTGATTAGACTTAGAAGTAAGCTCTGCGGGAACGCAGATCACGCGCAAGACGCTGTCAATAGGATGTCTGAACGTGGTGTACAGTGAAGCAGCAGCCACAGAATTCATTTACAAACGATGTTCGTATTCTTTTTTTTTTATTCCAGAGGATTTGTTGCATTCATTAGACACTGCTGAGGAGAGAATGCCTGGGGTTTAGTGGTTTAAGCAAATCAAATCTAAAGCAACGCAGAGGAGGAATGCTTTGGCCCAATTTCCCAATGTAAAGACGAACCTGGTTGACACCCTTGAAATATATAAACCCATTAAGCCACTCTCATTAGCCGAGAGCTTGTTATTGTTCATGTTCTCAGGCCCACGTTGGTTCCAAGTCCCATTAATTCCATCACATGATGGCAAATAGCTAAAATACAGGCCTTTCTCCCTGGTGCACCCATTATTTGAAGAACCGCTCCATGGTGCCAGATTGATCACCCAAACCCAATAGTCGTAAGAGAGAAGATTGCAGAAGGTTGACGAACTGTATTCTCACTCTTCCTCCATCAAGCTGTTAAACTTTCTTCTCTCCTTATGCATTTTTTCCTAATAGGTCTCTCAGCCACTTACCGTTCAGTCCACTTCAATCTACTGATAGCCTTCTGGCAGCTCCTGGCTGGTAACTGTGGAGATTGTTCAGAGCAAATTACAGCTCTAATATCTTTCAATTACTGCTAAAGCCAATCTGGCCGTGCCGGAGGAGGCATCTCAGTACACTTTATACCATTATGTCATTACTCCAGGAGCCCCTCCGATGGCCTATGGGACTGTCAGACAAATGGAAAGAAAGAAATCTCCCCTACAGTGCAAACCGTGCAATGCATATGTGCCCAATGAAAGCATGCGTTAAAGACTGCTCACACCTATGCACAACCGTCTGTATTATCAGCACTTTCAGATTTTAAAGTGCCCCTATTATGGGTAATGAAAGGTTCATATTTTGGTTTTGGGAGTCCCCAACAAGAGGTTGACATGCATGCAAGGTCAAAAAAAAAAAACACTTTCATTTTCTTATAATATGCATTTATTTTTACCTTACTTGCTCAATGACTCCCAAACGATTCGCTCAACGATTCATTTTTCCAAACCCCTCCTTTGCGTGACGCTAATCTGCGGTGATTGGTCGATTGGTCTCATTTAATCTCGCCTGTAATGCCTGATAAAGCAGTGTTTGTGAGCGCAGTACTGCTTTGTGTACAGCGTTACCAGGGAAAACGCTAATTTTAACTCTCCAAAAGCAGCACCTAGTGGCAAAGAATGAATTTGCATTTTCATTCAGACCAACGCAAAGACGACCAACAAGTGGGCTTCATGGTGACGTCGACACTGTGCACTTTCAGATTTAAAACTTTGCAGGATGTTTTCATTCACTTAGAGCTGTGTTACACACTGCATGAAAGGTCATTTTCAAAAATCCATAATTGGGGCACTTTAAATCAAAACAATTGATTTCTGGGATTTGTCCTTTGTAAAATCACATATAAAATGCCTCTACTACCTGACAGATATCACTTTAATAGGTGTCCTGAGAAATCACACTTTTCTCTGTGACAGCTTAAGCCTCTGTAAGAAGGTGGAAAAAAAGTTGAGGGAGCTGTTTGCTCTTTAAAAAATGACCAGAAATGCTCTTTGCCTGTCAATCCGTGCATGTTCTTTGTGCATGCTTTAGGAAGGAAGGCATGTAGTTGTGGATAGGGACCGTCTAATTCAGTGGTGGCGAAAGTTAGCAAAACTTCTGAATCTCTTACAGCACATTTAAAGGAAGAGTTAACCCAAATCATGAATCATTATTTACTCTCCCTCATGTCATTCCAAACCTGTATGCCATTAGTTTTCTACCAAAAATATTTTTGAAAGAACTGCCACATAGATTTTATTTTCATACAGTGACAGTTCATAGTGGCCACCGGTTGTTATGGAAGCCCGTTTCCGCCACAGAATAAAAAATAAATAAATTGCAACTTTTTATCTCACAATTCTGACTTTTTTTTTTTTCACAGAATCGTGAGATATAAACTCGCAATTGCGAGTTATAAAGTCAGAATTATGATTTATAAAGTCACGATTTCACTTTTTTTCTCCCAATTGAGAGTTTAAAATCACGTAATTCTGAGAAAAAAGTCAGAATTGCGAGTTTGTATCGCATAATTATTAGAAAAAAAGAGTGAATTGTGAGATAAAAAGGACGCAATTACCTTTTTTTTTTTTTTTTTTATTCAGTGGCGGAAACGGGCTTCGATAGGTTGTCAAGTTCCAAAGAAAAAATAAAATAAAATTTATAAAAAGCCTTTAGAGCAGTCCATACATCACACATGCTATTGTCAAGTCCTTTGAAGTTTGATACAATAGCTTTGTGTGAGGAACGATTAGTCATTATTCAAGGATAACCGTCACATCCACTGCAGATACTTTCTTCCATCAAATATATTTAATATGTGGTTTGACATTACATTGGTTACACTGGAGAACCAAAGACCAAGCTACCGTATGACTTCAGAAGAGTCACTTAGAATATGAAATTATGTATGTTATGTAACGTGTTTGGAATGCGTGAGTAAATAGTACCAGATTGTGTACTTATGGGTGAACTAATTCTTTACACTAAACTACATCCATTTGCTTCTGACGAAATTCAGCCAAACAAACACAGGCTAACTGTCAGGTTTAGCTGAGCTCCTCTAACACTGACCAATAGGAACGCATTGATAATACCACTGACTCTCTCACATACAATTAGTTGACTTTATTATTAGTCCAAAAACAAAAAAGTATACAGAAAATGCAACTTCAATAAATCAAATAAATAAAAATGCAGGCCCAGGCTACAACCGACTGTATTTATTGTATTGTGCCCAAAATTTAATGACTTGAATCTAATAAAATTCTCTGTAGTTTTACGACAGCTGTACCTTTTATGGTTATTAGTAGAACATTAAAACATTACAATCTAAAATTGCTCTTTAAAGCATTGCATTAAAAACACTAAATTAAATGAATTAAACGAAATTTAAAAAAAAATAGAAAACAGACTACATTTTAACTGATAAGAGGAACACACAGTAGCCTAATTTGAGCTAGTAATTAGGGCTGTATTACCCAGCTTACATTTGATTTACAGTCACTGCAATCATAAAAATACATGTATAAGTAGGATTAAAATTCTACGTGTCACATTTAATATCCAACAACAAATATTATCAAAATGTATATTTTATATTTTATTATTGCGCTCCTAGCCTCGCCCACTCCTGACAGCAAAATAGATATATTTGCATGACTTTCTAACATTTACAGATGAAAAATATAACAACATGTCAGTTATGCACTGAGGAAAACACAATGACTCAAATGCATTAAAAAGCACAAATATTCGCGGTTAGCCATGGTGGATCGATTTGATCCATGATCGACTCACTGAACCTGGATCAAATTAGTGAGATTGCGTGAACTTAAATCGTCGTTTATGAAACCGCTTTAGTCCCCATTGATTTGTTAGGTTATTTCATGTCAGGTTTTGGACTTTAATCCCCGCTTTTCTTAGTGTCTGTTATGAAACAGCCCCCAGCACTCTGACAGTCTTTGATAACAGTCTGATAGCAAGCGAAAAATAACCTCGAAATCTCCTCCACTGACTCGTCCGTCTCATCCCCTCTTCACTTCTCCTCTCTTATCATCTGGACAGACTCTTTCTTGCCCTCTCTTTGGTGTCCGCAACTTCTACTCCATTTTTCTCATTTTCATACTTTCTCTTGTGTGGCTGGTTTAAGCAGCTTTTCCTGACTCCCAGACAGCCTTTAATACGAAGACTGTGTCCTTTCTGAGACAGGAGGTGCAGCTCTAGTTCGCCAACTTCAGTCTGGCCATATAAACTAAACTCACAGCACAGGCATAGAAATATCAGTGCAAACCAGAAGTGGCACACACACAGTGAAAAATAAAGGAATAGAGACAGCGTAAGAAAAATGTTCTCACTGTGACATTCCTCACCCCTCTCCTCACACAAGAAAAGACCAAACGTCTACCTAACTATGGCAGGCAAGACGATTTAGCACTTCACAACCACTCAAATCAATTTCCCTCATAGAGGTGAATGTACTGAAGTCACAGAATAATGGGAAAGGACATTTTAGTTGGCTGAAAAGAGTTTTAAAGATGAAATATAAAAGGAGAAACAGATTGCTTTCTTCTACGCTGATTCTCTAAAAGAGATGAGAGGAACAGCTATCTCCAGTTTTAGCTCTCCCGCTGATCTCAGCAGAACCGCGTTTAAAACACGCTTCTATTACGCTACATTACCCCCGCCACAGGACTCCAAGTGAACCCTTCACCCCTTTCCCTTAGCACAATCACTCCGGCGCCGTGTCCTCTTCACGAGGAGGAATACAGCTGACTCTGTAATATGGTTTCGTGCTCAAACCACAGCATGTTTGAACGCTTCATTCTGATTGGCTAACCAACATCCCAAGGCTTTTTGACAAATGTATTTTGAATCAAATAAATGCAGCCTTGGTGAATATAAGAGATTTCTTTTGCACACACACAAAAAAAAAAAATGCAGCAAAGTTTCTAATTACCTGAACCTCACAGATTCTTACAATCTGCCATGGCAAAAAGACATTAAAAAAAATGACAAAAATATACTGGGCCAGAAAACTAGGATAAACATGACAAACAGTTTAGATTAATAGGAAAAGCACAGCAGTTATAGCATCTGGGAAATCTGAATTGGTCAAACATCTGGTCATAAATACAGTAATATTATGAGAAATGCATTTTTATGGACACTCTTGCCCAAAGTAGCTCACAAATGAGTCAATCAAAAACACTTAGAAAAAACTCAACGATCCATTCCCAAAACACACACATACTAGTCCTCTAGCTTGTAGTCAGAAAAACACACTGCATTTGTTAAAATGCTTATGCGAGGCAACTTTCCTTTCTTATTCAAATTAGAATTGGGCTCGAAGTAACAATGTAACAGCTATGCCTCTAGACAGTATTATTCATTGTGAGAATCATGCAGAATGTTGCTGGAGTACACATGTATCGAACATTATTCACACAATGTACCAAATTCTCATAAAAACTAATTTCCTCCCCAGCAGGTCCACAAGTCGATCCTCAACATTTTTTAAAAGATTAAATTTCATCTCAGGAAAGCTGGAAGCATGTTCCTTGCTCTCCTTGTTATAAAAAAAAAAACATGATATTTGGAGATGGCATTAAAAAGTTAAAACTGTCCACTGCTATTCAGATGTTGTGACGATATTGGCATTTTAATGGCTCTGAAATTAAACACGCCAGCTTCACGCCACAGCAGGTTAAGGCATTTAAAGAAAGAACTTCTCAAGCCTATGTGATGGCTTCACTCCGAGGTTTAGGCTGATGTCCAGCGCTCTCAGAGTCAGGCCAGACCGCACTGCTCCTCACACTCTAATGAGGTTTCATACAAACACCAGCCTGCAACCTCTGACTCACGCTAGCACACTTCTTAAAGCAGGAGCTCGGCTCCTAAATTACTAACGCCCCTCTGGACTCCCCTCGCTGTCAAAATACGCTGGCTGACAGCTTTGAAGAGAGCCAGCGCCGTAGCTCTTTATGACTCAGGCACTGCTGCTCAACTTGCTCATGTGTTTTGCCATGATTAAGAGAGGGGAGGTCTCTCATCGCTGGCTCAAACGAGTGCTCGCAGCACATGCTGGCATTCAGAGGCACTGACAGCCTGGTTCAGGGTTTAATATCACTCTCGGTGTAGTATGGAGTAGTGAGCATGTGATTATCAGGGGTGGAGGACTCCCTGCTACACATGCTATAAAGTGCAGGCTGTTTCTTGCGAGGGCTGGTGCGTAGGTTGGAAAGCTCAGCTCCAGATCTTCTCCCACTCTGCTGGATCATTGCTGGGAAAGTCATGTTTCAAAACCTCCTCTCAGATGCTAGCATTGCACATGCTGACGACACATTTAGCAACCAGCACTGGGGAACGTTACATGTAACTTTATATTATTAGTCCCACTACAGCAAAACATCACTACTTTTTACGAAATGTAATGTTTTGTCATGCTAGTCCAAGCGATGGCAGACGGTGAGACCTGTTTGAAGACAATCATTGATTGTAAAATTCAGTTTGGTAACACTGTGCGTCATAATTTATTTTAAGCCTGTTTTCCCCTTAAGAGTAAAGAAAAAAGAATTTGTGAACTAAAATTAGTTGGAGATAAGTAAAGAAATGGCCGTATTGTATTAAAAAATTAACAATTATTTGCATTTACCGAACATGGTCGCAAGTAGGAGATATAGTTACAACTGAGATGCGTATAAGGGTCAAATGTGACCCTGGAGCACAAAAGCAGTCTTAAGTCGCTGGGGTATATTTGTAGCAATAGCCAAAAATACATTGTATGGGTCAAAATTATAGATTTTTCTTTTATGCCAAAAATCATTAGGATATTAAGTAAAGATCATGTTCCATGAAGATATTTTGTAAATTTCTTACCATAAATGTATCAAAACTTAATTTTTGATCAGTAATATGCATTGCTAAGAACTTCATTTGAACAACTTTAAAGGCTTTAGATTTTTTTGCACCCTCAGATTCCAGATTTTACAATAGTTGTATCTCAGCCAAATATTCCTAACAAACCATACATCAATGGAAAGCTGATTTATTCATATGAAGAAGCATAAATCTCAATTTTGAAAAATTGACACTTAAGACTGCTTTTGTCATCCAGGGTCACAAATAGCAACTGTTAGATAAAAGTTATGATTGTGAGCTATAAAGTACAATAAATAGTCACATTTCCCAGAATTTTAATTATTAATTGAATTTAATTGAATTTTAATTCTGAGGTGGAAACGGGCTTCAACAGAAACTAACATAAACACAGTTTGGGGTTGATAAGATTTGTTAACGTTTTTGGGAAAAAAAAAAAATTATTTGATCAGAAATACAGTAAAAACTGTAAAACAATAACAATTAAGTTGTAACAGTTTAAATAGGAAATAACAGTTTTATGCTTTAATATATTTAAAAACATTTATTCCTGTGATGGCGAAGCTGAATTTTCAGCAGATATTACTCCAGACTTCATTGTCACATGATCCTTCAGAAATCATTCTAATATGCCACACAAGAAACGGTTAAAAACTTATGCTGCTTAACATTTTTGTAGAAACAATGATCCTTTTTATTGGAATAGAAATTTCAAAAGAACAGCATTTATTTGAAATAGAATCTTTTGTAGCTATGTAAAAAAAATAATAATAATAATAGAACGGTATTGTATATTTGGAAAAAACAAAAGTTTACAGTATTATAACAAATTTAAAGAGTAACATTAACTGCAGCTTCCCAAAAGTATTCAGAATGACCAAATGTTCAAAACAGGCAAACAAGCGAAGGACACCGAGGCAGTAACTCGTGGACAAAAGCTCCACACACCGTTCTCAAGGTCACCAAAACACAGATTACAGTGAAAGCACCAGTGTTTACAGCGATGGCAATGAGGGCTCAAAACATTGCCATATATGGACAAACAGATAACGACAGACAAAAGAAGAAAGATCATCTTGTTCTTGTGGTTTGTCACTCTAAATTTCCCAGGCACTAATGACAATGTTCACAGATTCATCTCTTCAGTACCTTTCTTCACCACAGGCAGAAAGCTGCGGGGTAAAGTGAGTGTGTTTTATAGATGTATCGTGTTGCAGCCTGTCCAGGTGTGCTGAGACCATGATTCTTGTTTATAGTTGTAGTGAAGGATACAGTTTCTCCCTTTTCATGAAGCTGACACACCTCAGACGATACGCTACTGATTCCAGCCTGACTCACCGCTGACTCCGTTCTCGCTGGCTTTCTCTCTTTGCTCTCCTTACTCACGTTTCAGGTTGTTTAAGGTGCCAGGGGCCTGAATTACGTCAGGTTAGAGAGGATAAGACCTTGTTTGTCCCTGAAACTGCTTACGCAGCAGTTTTAAACAACAGCAGCACGTGAAAAACAATGCAACTGACCCTTCACTAAACCATGACCTTAAAATATTATGAACAATTCTACCTTAGAAACTCTCCCATATAGTTGCACAAGATTTTCTCTTTTTTTGCTCCACATCTTCATCTCATAAATTCAAAGTGTTTGAAATGTTTTAAAACTAAACTTTGGACACGGGTATAAATCCAGACTTTGCTTAGACACACTTCTGGACCGGGCCTGTCTGGAGGACAGCTGATGTGGGCTTTAGAGGAGAGCAGATAAGGAGGGATATGTTGGCATGCACACCCAGTGGAAACTTCAGAGGAATGTATAACACCCTACATGCATATCAGCTCAGCTCTCCAGCAAATGAGTCTCAGATACAGTCCAGCTGTCTGCAGCTACAGTCTGTGTGTTTTAAACAGCTGAAAATCTTCACAGAAGTTAGTGCAAATCTCTTTTGGGGGCATTCTAGAATAAAACATTTTCAACACAGACGCTGTCATTGAAATGCATCAACACTGACTCGAGCTGCATTATCTCTGTAGGGCTGCTTACAGCTGAACTGAACTTGTTTTTTAATTGATGAACTCGCACAGTTATTAAACTCAACCAACACTAAACTGACTCCAGTTGAATAATAGCACTACTGTCTTTTTACAGCAGAATTGCCTCATATATGATGAAGTTTGCATCACTGATTCAGTTTTTTTTCTCTCGTTTAGTACTATGAAGCTGCTTTGAAACAATCAGTATTGTATAAAGTGCTACATAAATTAAGGCGACTTGACAAGAGAATAATGGCTTCACACTTATCTTAAAAATGCCAAAGCCATTTGTATTCCTACAAATGTTTTACATCGCATCATGGAGTATTTCTCTAATTTGTCATTTGTAAGATTTGTGATGATAATATATTATGCACAGCTCCACGTAGTCCAAGACAAATTTCCCTTTAGGGACAAAAAAAAAAGCATTTCAATTCAATTATAATTGGTTTAAGTGAAGACAACAGATTTCAAATGGGAACTTTCAATTACAGTACGTAAATGTATTTGTGTGTGTGTGTGTGTGTGTGTGTGTGTGTGTGTGACAAAATGAACCCAAATCCTTCCCACATGATGATAACCTGTTTTAACACACAAACACACACTCAATCTATAGGAGCCCAAGATCAAAAACCGAACCACAAAAGACAAAAATTAAAGGTTAAAACAAGCACACATCCCTT
Organism: Onychostoma macrolepis; assembly: GCF_012432095.1. Lineage (NCBI taxonomy): Eukaryota > Metazoa > Chordata > Actinopteri > Cypriniformes > Cyprinidae > Onychostoma > Onychostoma macrolepis. Next base: position 36,121,304 of record NC_081163.1, read on the forward strand.
TTGTTTCAGTAAAAGCCGTATTTACATTTATGACACGCCAAAACACACTAGCTGTCCTTAAACATTTTACTTCACTCCCGCAAATACGACCTTAACCTGTGCATTCTTTCACATATCTTAAGAGGGTCAACAACATCACAGGAATTCAATTAAGTTTGAAAAAGAGAAGAATAATTTGACTTCATTAAGACTAGAGTACTCATGTATACATGCTATTCAGAATAAACTAAGAAACGCCCTTTCTTTGCACACTTTTGTCCTTTGGAAATAATGGAGATGCTTACTCATACCGTTCATTACGCTGTTCTCGCCAATTCTGCACAGTAATTTAATGAAATAATGAATTCTCATTCATGTCCTTCAAATTATGTTAAGATATGTGCACACAACCAGCCTTGAGTGTAAAACTTCATAAGAGTGACTTGCAGTGCTTTCACACTTTTAATTGATTTATACTCATCTCTTTTCATCTTAAAAAAATATATATCCTCGCTGCAAAAACATGCTTGACATTTCACAATTGCTTAACATCTTGAAGGTTTAAAACTACTATGTCTGGACATGCACAGACCTCAAAATCTATTACAGTGGATATTAAATACAGAAAATTGTGAAATGAGTATTAGATAGGAGCGTTTAGATACTGGATGTGCACTGGATAAAGAATAACATATGGATAAGCATTTTTGTAACCAAATCTGGTCTGTGCCAGATAACCGTAGGGAAAAATACACTAAATTTGTTGACAGAGTAAATGCAGTCTAGTTTAGTAAAGTGTCGGAGAAAGAGGATTTCAGCCTGAAAGCTCAAAGCCATAAAATGTTTAAACTAACAAATACATAAATAAATTATACCCAAAACAAAAACAACACCATGCCAAACACTCAGTAGTGATTGTATCGCTCGTGTTTGAACAGAGTTGCATCACTAGGGACAGGGTTGAAACAAAAGCACCAAGCTAGAGAAGAGAAGAAACCATTTGAAATGTACAACTACAAAACTCTAAATCTTCTTCAGAAGCAAACTGTTAAATAAATCATTGCAGCTGAGTGAAGCAGATTAAAAGAGGATGTTTCGCCCGTTTGCTTGAACCATTTTTCTTTGGCAGGAGTGAGCAGAGCTTCCTTTTTGCCCACTGACGTCAGAAACGGCAAGATGCCAAGGGAACGCATAGAAATGGACGTTTATTCAGGAGAACTGAACTCTATCGTCTCATTTCATCATTCCATCATGTAAAACAACAGATATAGCCAAGCACAATAAACATCAGAGACTACAGGGACACAGCTTTTAAAGGACAGAACACAAACAGAGAAGTAACTTCTGACAACACTAGAAGGGTGAATCTCAAAGAAACATGCTTTGGTCGCATTTGTGACCCTGGACAACAAAACCAGTCATAACGGTCAATTGAGATTTATACATCATCTGAAAGCTGAATAAATAAGCTTCCCATTGATGTATGGTTTGTTAAGATAGGAAAACATTTGGCCGAGATACAACTATTTGAAAATCGAAATATTGATAAATATCGCCTTTAAAGTTGTCCAAATGAATGCATCTTAACAATGCATATTAGTAATCAAAAATTAAGTGTTGATATATTTACGGTAGGAAATTTACAAAATATATTCATGGAACATGATCTTTACTTAATGCCCTAATGATTTTTGGCTTAAAAGAAAATTCAATAATTTTGACCCATACAATGTATTTTTGGCTATTGCTATAAATATACTCCAGTGACTTAAGACTGGTTTTGTGCTCCAGGGTCACATTTCATCCAAGAAACAAAGACAATTGTGCCTGTTTTTCATAACATTAAAATATGTATTTTTGATCATTACATACATTTACCCACAAATGTCTCATTAGTTTAGCTTTTACATTTCATAGGGGAAAATCCCTATTACTCTCAGTGATTTTAATTCTTTAAAAAAAAAAAAATTTACAACACTGGAAGTCTGAATTAGTACCAATTTTTGTGGGTTATGGATTTGGCAATGATTTTGCATCTGGAAATAAACCACAATACTATAATAAAAATTCAACAGTACAAGATATACTCTGTGTGTGTGTGTGTGTGTGTGTGTGTGTGTGTGTGTGTACTGGGGACAAAATTTGTATAAATGGCATGGGTATGACAGAGGTATTACAATTTGAAGGTTGTCCCCGTAAATCAAAAGGCTTAAAAAACATACTAAATGGTGTTGTTTTTTTTTTTTATTTAAAAATGCAGACAGTCTCCTGTAAGGGGTAGGTTTAGGTGTAGGGTTGGTGTAGGACAATAGCACATACAGTAAGTACAGTATAAAAACTATTACGCCTATGGAGAGTCCCCGTAAACCACTAAAACAAACGTGCGTGTGTGTGTGTGTGTGTGTATCTTATACTGTCTAAAATTGAACTTATTTTTATAATGAGAATAAGACAATAATAACAACAACAATTAGGTGAGTAAGCGTAATTTAAAAACAAAATATATATTTTATGAACTGCCTGTGAAGCGTTGTATAAATTAGTTATTTTGATTTTGGGGTGAAATACGATCTGCACATGTTCTTGACAGGAATGCTTATATTTACGCAGAACTGCCCGCGGCTATGTATATAAACTGAGTTTAACTGTTATTACAGAATGAATTAAGAAAAAAAAAAAAACATAACTGCGAAAGAGAGGGCTGGCTGATTTTCGATGACAGCATGCAGCTGCCAGGCGGTGAGGAATAGAAAAGCATGCAAGGGTTGTCCTGTAATATGAGCAAGGCCGCGGGGAAATGGGTTAAGAGGTTAGAGACACACAGAGGCTCCAGTTAGTATGTGCTTCCTCCCTTCATCTCATGTACACTGCCTAAAAATACAGCCCACAATGAGCACAGCCATTACTCCTGTCAGCAGCTGAGAGCAGCCCAGTCATGGCCTACATTCAGCTCGCACATTCCTAACCCACTTACGAAGCATACTGATCATTCATTAATCTATGAAAACACACGTACTAATTATTACACCGGGCAAGGATGTGTATATATATAGCATTACATTTGCCCTGACCAGCTTCCACAACTTCAATCATCACATGCTTCAGCTGTTAGCTTAGCTTAGCTTAAACACGCACGCACAAACAGCTCCAGTACAGTCTGTGGAATCCTACAGATATCAACACTTGAGCATGGTGACACTTTTGATTAGTCGAGTTATTCCTGTCAATGACTAGAAAATTCCTGAAGGTCAGACATATGCTGTGTCTTTTCAGTGGCTTTGTTCCAAATGCTAGTGAGCTGCTAACAGTATTTTTAGGCACTCCTAAGCTAAGGCAGTGGGTAGCAAAATTATGCTCTGTTAGAGGTCTCGTTTTGGCCAATTTTGGAATCCCATCCACACTACAAAAAAAAGTACAGAGCACATAAATATTGGGTGAAATAGTCCAACATTACAGGAGAAGTAAGTTGGAACTAACAGCACCAAGCAGACTAGAAAAAATAACAGTAACACTTTACAATAAGGTCTCATTTGTTAACATTAGTTAATGTATTAACTAACATGAACAAACAATGAACAATTACACTATTTATTAATCTTTGTTAATGTTAGTTAATGAAAATAAAGTTGTTCATTGTTTTTTGATCTTAGTTCACAGTGCATTAACTAATGTTAACAAACAACTTGATTTTAATAATGCATTTGGCGAAAATACTGGTGCACTAAGTAGGGGTGTGCAAAATATTGACAAAATAATATCTCAATATTTTCTTGGATTTTATCGATAACGATAATTAGACAATATTTTGTGTTATTGTGCTGGTATCTTTTTTTATATTCTTCATATTTTGTGTGGTGCGGTCAGTTCAGAAATTGATAGAAATTAATCTTTTCCAATAAGTTTAAATAGATTTTTACCTCTTATGGGTATTTTTACCTTTATAAATCCATTTTTCTAAAAGTGTGCATTATCTTACATTTAATCAGTGAATTGGAATAATAAGACATTTGGGCTGTTACCAAGCTAATTAAATCAGTATCAACTAAATTAATCTTTGCAATGCAGAGGAAACACATAAGCTGCGTCTGAAGGGGCATTTAGATGTGTTTACACACTGTTTAATGCAAGACATGAATGCATTTAACCTGCAATTATAAATGCATAAACAATGTTTAGATATATTAAACATAAAACGTTGAATACTGTTATTTGAAATTATTTAAATAATAAAAAGAAACTTTAAATGTGAAATTAAAACCGCCAGCAGGTGGCAGCAAGCCACTGTTAATAAGTGAATCATTGCGATTGAACCGAATCATTTAAACGGCTGATTCATTCAGGAACGAAACGCTGTCATGTTGCTCAGAGACGCAAAACAGTGCGGTGGCTGTGTTTGGAATTATTTATGTTATCGAAATAGCGCAAAAACAGGCAATATGGTGTCTAAAACGTAAGTGTATTAATTAACTTCTTGCTTTTGAACTGTTGTAAAAAATAAATTAAAAACACTACATTTGTAATCATGGTAATTTTTGGACAAAGAAACGGCACTCTTTGTGTGATATTGATCAACTCTATGAAATGTTATAAATATATACATTTTTTGTCCCCATATCTTGAATTTTTGATCATTCTAAATGCATTTTATTAGACTGAATCATGCAGTGAAACGCACTCGAAATCAAAATACTTAATGTCAAATCGCACATCGTTAAAACAACAATTACGATATTATCGCAGACGATATATAAATCGCACACCCCTATGCACTGGTGTACGCAGATCATCTTTTAAATTGAACTATTTAACTTTTTTTCCCACAAACTAGTTAAGCAAGTGCAATCCCCATCATTGGTCATCACAGTGCTGATTGCTTACACAATGCTGAAACAAATACTAACCCCTTACCATAACCTACACACTAATCTCAACCGCAGTATAGCATTAGCACATCCTGCTGTTTAATTGCATTTAAACGTGAACATTTAACCCCGACATATGTGTGACATGAACTATGTTTACACTTAATAGTGTATTGCTTTGTTAGCTTAGCAATGTGTGCTAATGTAAAACTCATTTGTGATCATTAATCAGGTCTGGAAAGCAGCTCACTATATTTTGGAAAATGCTTGTTTGTTATCTGCATTTGCCAGAGCTATTGAATTTAGCCACGTTTTACTTTTGACCTTAGCTTGTCTTTCAAGCATAAGCTTGGCTGATAGAGACATAAAGGGTTGAAGGAGGTTTTAGAGCAGATCCTGGTGCACTGTGGGAATTTCAGGATGTGAGAAAAGATCAGACGCAAAAGGTCACAGCACACCGACACACACACACAAACACTGTTTGTGTTTCTAAAACACGCTAACAGTTCTGTTTCACCCTGTTCTAAGAGAAGGGATTAAATTTAGATCAACACCGCATTTCATTAGGAATATGAAATCCTGCAGCATTAGGGAGAGTAACTCACATGGAACAGTATAAATGTATTTTATTACTAGCATTAGCATCTCAAAGACAGTAACTGAACTCAATTCAGCGTACAGGGTACTTTTTTTAAACCAGTCATCTGGGGCCAGATTCATGAAATATTCTTAAGACTGAAATTCTTTTTTAACTGCAATTTTCTTCTTATTTTATAACTTAAGAATAATTGTTAACTTTAGTTTGCATACCCCAAAAAATGATGTGGGTCTTCGGCAACAACAAGATAAGAAAATGACAACTCATGTTTTTTGTTTTGTTTTTTTCCTTCAAGAAATTTTACTTAAATTAGAAATTTCTTAAGCTCTTCCTACAGACTGAACAATAAATATCACATAACTATACTGTACCTTGACCTTTTGTTTGCCACAGGTTCAATGCATCCGGAGACAATGACTTACTCAAGTTATTTTTTCACCCACAATAATGGCTATGTGATGATGGGAATAGGATGCTAGTTAAAAGGGAGCACTTCCATGAGGTCTGTTAGCATGTAGAGACAGCAGGAAGGACAATGGTGTGTTTAAAGAGGGACAGGGATCTTGAGCAACATGCCTGTCCTTAAACAGGTGGCTCTCTCAGTGTGATGCTCCCCAGCCCACACCGAACACGACTCGTGACTCACCGATCCCATATTAAAACTGTTCCTGCTGGTCCACATGTCCATTTGTGCAGCCTCTCAAGACACGCGGTGCATGTGAGCCTATGCAGCAAGAGCCTGGGGTTGACAGCTCAGCCCACACGGTTAGTCACAATCAACAGCCGAACTGTTAACAATGAGCTTTTTGTAATAAGTTACAGTCACTGATAAGCCCATGTGACTGCTATCAAATAGATGAGACATCAGCGGTATGTGTGTGTGAGCAGAGCTGGAAGGATAACGTTTAATTACAATTGCAATTAAGAGGACTATTGATACTGATATCATGGTGGCAGGTGGCAAGGCAGCATTACAAGCCTGTGCCCTACTTAATAATAGGGTGGGCTGGCACACAGATGGACTGGCATTCTGTCAGGTAGATTCTCTGTTACTCCACCAGAACAGTGACTGATTTGTGCAGCATAAATCCACTCAGGCATTAAAAGTCCACCAATTAGCGTAGATCCATTAACATGAGCAATGACGAGTTGGAGAGGATTCAGGCTGACGGCTCCAAAAAAAGCTGCATTTCAAAATGTCAAAAGTGACTATCCAAGCAAATCCAAAACTGCATTGCTAGAAACTGCTTGGGAAAACTCTAATAATAAATCAGTATACTATTCAGATTAAATGTGTTTTTAGTCACAGTTATTAATTGGGATGCACAAATATTACAATTTTGGCTTATACAGATAAGATGATTATCATTTTCAAATTAACAAATTTACACAATTCTGCCTAATAAATTAGAAATAAAAACTAAAATTACGCCAGTCATTTTGAAATGCTAGAAGTGAATTTAAATGTCACAACATTACAATGTACAGTATAAAAATGTATATTTGTTTTGAGTTTTTCTAAAGATCTAACAGTAGTTTTCAAACATTAAAAAAGTTAGATGATGGTAAATGTAAAAATAGGGAAATAGTTATGAATAATTCAACATATACACATACATATATATATATATATATATATATATATATATATATATACATATATATACATACACACACACACACACACACATATACATATATATACCAATATATTGTGCATGCATCCCTATTATTAACATATGATGCCTGATATTTCAAGTTCAGATTCAGACAGGACTTGGTTGTCTCTGATTGATTTAATTCTCTTTTTAAATTGGATGGGCTGTCACTAGAGCTTGAACCACCAACCATTTTACACAGAAAGCTGGTGAAAAAGGTCTAAATACAAGGACAACACTGTAACTATAACTTTCTTCTTGCGCTGACTGACAGCTTTAGTTATGGCTTTTAATGAAAGGTCAAAAAATTTGAAGTTGTGAGGAGCAAAAAATAATAATAATATCCCACAAATCACAGACATTGCTATCCGGATGGAATTTGATTTCTCAGAGGACCCCCGAGTTATCTGAAAAACAGTAGGTAATTTTCTCTGTAATTTGCACCGAGCTCGTGAAAGAAAAATCACAGATGTGTTTGATTCAGACGAGAATAAAATCACAAAGTACATCTGTGAAACACGCATCTACCCAACCTCCTGCGGGAAAACCTGTCCAGTCTGAATAAGGCTCATGAATTCAAAAACACAGTGCTGTGGGAAGCACACTAGATTATGAATCAGGGTTAAGTGAGGGCTCGGAGGGGCTCACCGGTGAGGTTGGTGCGGGCGCTGTAGGAGCCCAGGTAGCGGCTGTCGGTGTTGGGAGTGTAGCACTCGTACATGCCCTGGTCAGTGGCCTGCAGCTTGGTGATGTGCAGCAGGACAGAGTCTCCGCTTAGCCTCTCGACGTAGATCTCCTTGCTGTTGACGCGCTGGGCGTACAAGGCGTAGGCGTAGTTGTGCTGGGACGTGCTCACGATACGGATCTCTCGATCGGGAGCGGTGTAAAGGTACATGGACCATTCAAAGTCTTGCTCGACACCTTCCTTGTAGCCGGTCACGTTACACCAGACGGTGATGTGAGAGCCCTCCGTTCGGATCAAGGGCCCCGGCTGAACTGTGACCTGCCGCTGGGCCGAGCATGAGACCACTGGAAGAAAGACAGAATGGGTCAAAAATGTGAGTACATTCAGTATATAAACATCTAACAAGCTTATAATGGTGTTTTTTTAAATCAGGTGAACCATCATAACCAGTCAAAAGGTATTTCTCAATAATCTAGTTATAATCTTGATAAAAAGTCCACTCCTGTCTGATAAGAAAACCTTCAGGCTTTTGAGTGCTTGAACTGTATGTGTGTGTGCGCGTGTGCGTGTGTGTGTGTGTGTGTGTGTGGAGTCACGAAATCAAGTGGCCTTCAGCCAAGAGGCCCATTATACAGTAAACACAGACGCTCGATAGAATCACACACTTTCACGAAACACACACAGCAGGTGTGTTTACATAGAGCATTATAATCAGTTTAAAAGTCCAATCCGAATGAAAATGCACCATATAAACACCTCAACTGGAATAAAAATGCCCAAACCAAATGAAATTGTAATCTTTCTATAAACCGAACAAAATTAAAATCCTGCCATGTAACCGTGTTAAACTGATTACGCTGCGGCATTCTGTGATTTGGGGACACCGACCCTACAGTAGAGACTGGGAAATAGCGGAGGTAGAAGTTAAAATTTATATTATACAGTTATAAACACATTAGAACAACGCTTGCTGTGTTATGACCTATCCGCTCTCATGACTGGAGTGGAAAACGGATCTGAAATCAAGCGCAATTCATCTTAGAAACAACTCAATGGTGACAGAATAGCTCAATGAAAATAAACAACTTGGCCAAAATTTGCCTTTGTCATTCGTATTTATTTATTACAGATTCATAATTTCCAATCTGCTTGAATGTATAAGTGCTCACGCCATTAATATTGTACGAAAACAGACGTGGAAATGTTTGTAATATAGCTTTACAGAGGGTCGTACAGTTATTTTATCCCTCAATGCTTTAACATTAAGAAATTATGGAGATGATGTGTGTTGATCAACTGGCTGAGATCAAGCTATATTGTGTTTATTATTTTATCTGATAAATATACGCTATCTGTGCAACTTAGTTATTAGAAACTGCAAACGAGATATCAATTTGGTTCTGTACGATAGAAAAAAAGTGTACATGTAAACGTGGCTAGTGTGTTTGCTGTGATCAAAAACTTACACTGTAAAAACTACAATTAACACACGAATAAAGGTCAAAGTGCCAGTAAATCATAATGAGTTCATGTAAACACTCTCAGCTCAGGTATACATATAAAAATAAGCCCACTTAGCAAGAGATGTGCCTAAACAGACCAAAAGACCTAATTTAAGTGTTCATTAGGCATGTTTGGATTGGGAAATGATGTGGAAAATAATGCTGTCAAATTGGACAGGTTTTGAAATGGAAAATCTTCTCTCCATGCGAGCAGATGAAGAAATTAGTTGACTGATTACTGAAACTAAAGATGGTCTCATTTATGAAAAAACAAAAAAACAAATAACTAGCCTCCTTAGGAAACAAGCAATACACAGGACCGAAGACAAATCACATTATAAAATGTTAACAGCATTTTGGTGCAGAATGCAGATGAGTGAACGGTAGCAAAATATGAATAGCAGATGCGGAACATTCACTAGAAAAGGTAATCTGGCAATTTTAGTGCAATTTAATGGGTTTCATATGTGAAAGTGGCAATTATTCATCTTTGTGTGTGTGTAAAGTAGTTATTTTCCTGTAAAATTATAGCATACTACGTTTATATTCTAGAATATTTGGAGAATATATCTGGAAAATGGACTTTTGTTAAAAGGCATTATCTACCTATAAATACCTATACATACATATATATATTCAAGTTATATTCAAATATTTCATTTAATGTAGAACAATAATAATTGTAATATAATATTTGATTATTATTATTAGCCATATTAATTATTATTAATTAACAGGCACATAAACACTTACTGTACATACAGTACAGTAGGCAACAAATAAACAGCCTCTGACCGTTTAAACGCTTACATTTTTTTAATCATTAGTATAGATAAATGTATTTGTTGATGCATATATTGATTAAACTGATAAATTGAACCTATTTTGTAAACATTTGAATGTGAATTTTAAGGTGAACCGTGAATTTAACAGGATTTTATTACAGTGTAAAAGTATCCGTTTATTATTTGATTCTCTCAAGCCACCACGGGACACATAAGTGGCATTATTTCTTACTTTCAGACGTTTTACAGCATCTGCATCTCTGAGACAGCCACAACACCTCCTCTGTGAGAATAATGAGAGTTCTGTACGGAATAAAAGATGTTAACCGATAAACTAACATCGTCCTAGCCTGCCCGAGTTTGACAAAAGCTTAGGATAAAGGAAGACAAGTGTGAACATTTGGAGTTGAGGGAACAGCGAGAAAGTCATTCCTCGAATGTCATTGTCCAATCTGTAACAGAAAAAAGACGGAGCCCATCTGTTAGCGCGTCCCGTCTGGTGCGGATCTGTGACAATGAGTGAGCGTGTGTGGGTGAACGCTCCCCACGCCTCAGAAGAGACGTCAGTGATTTAATTACTTCTAAATATGCACACGCATCTGCATCTCCGGGCCATCCCGTAGTGAACTGAAAGTGGCTTTTATCACTTACTTTATCTGTTTCCTTCCCTCCTGTAACCCCTGCACTCCCACACACGCCTGTGCTTTCCTACACACTCAGACACTCAAAAAACACCACTGAAACAGCATCCTAGTTATTGCGACTTTTTTTTCTCAGAATTGCAAGACATAAACTCACAATTCTGACTTTTTTTCTCAGAATTGTGAGATATAAACTTGCAATTGCGAGTTATAAAGTCAGAATTGCGTTATATAAACTCGCAATTGCGAGTTAAAGTTTTGAGGGGGGAAAAAGGACTGATATGTAGAATTGCGAGTTTATATCTCTCAGAATTGTGAGATAAAAAGTTGCAATAACCTTTTTTTTTTTTTTTATTCAGTGACAGAAACGGGCTTCCATAGTTACTTATGTCAATAAAATTCCGTTACATAAGTTACAAATGCAATGTTAAAAAAAAAAAAAAAAGTAGTAAAAGTCATGTTTTGCGCGTCAGTATGCCCTTTAATAAATCACCGGAGAATGCGAGCTAAGATGAGAGTCCTACAACATTTAGATGCAATGAAAGGTTGCCATCATATTTCAAAATGTTGCACTCAACATATTTTAGCCTGGTATTATAGTTTGGGAAAAGTTAAACTAGTGAACGTGTACAAGTTTGTGTCACAGTAACACTAATAAAGTAAAAATTAATGACTCATCAGAATGAGATCCTCCGCTGGATTAAACCGCGTCGGCATCACAATTCAAGGCTTATTCCTCACAGCGTGTCTTCTTCCAAAAACAAAACGTATCCAAGATGAACTTGAATCTTTCTACAGAGGTGACGTGAGCGTTTACATGTTCACGCGTCTCAAGCTTGGTTTCGTGTGGATGATTATCTTATAGCGTGCGATGTACGTGGGTATGATCACATTATAGGTGAGTTCAGACGGGAAAGACTGGACCTCGCATTGGTTTCATACGGATTATTTTATCAGAGAATATTTGTTTTCGACATGACTTACTTCATTTAATAATGTCATGTCTCATGTCATTTTTGTTCATTTTAGTGACTGGTTTCAGGAAGATATTCACGGAGACTGAGAATGCAGAAAGCGCACCCTATTTGTTTTCTTTATTTTACAAAACCAAAAAAAGAATATGTATTTTTCTTCAGTCAATATGAAATAAAAGAACTATGAGTTTCTCTTTGTAGTGTATTTTGTTTTTAAGTAAACTTGAAAGTAACTTAAAAGTAATTAGTAATCTGATTACTTTTTAAATGCAGCAATCAGTAATGTAATCAAATTACAATTTTAAAGAAGTAATTTGTAATTTGTAGTGGATTATTTTTTTTAGTAACTTACGCAACACTGTAAACAGCTCTATAGAACGGCAGCACACAGCTGGGTTATCTTGACTGCGCTGCACTATGGCACAACTGTGCACATGGGAATAATTTACACTTCCCAAGTTGATCTGATGTTTGTCATGCCCTGCGTTTCTCTCTCCCTCCATGACATCCGGCTCTGTAGGAGACCCATGTTTGCGCTCTGCCAACCTGGCTCCCCATAAACAACTTCATGTGCAGTAAATTGTTCTCTATTCAGTCAGAATTATAGCTGAACAATAGAGCCAAACTACTCACACAGAGCAAGGCATGAGGTCTGGACCACATTCAGGCATATTTTAAGTCAATAATTGACTATAAAGATGGGTAGTCTGATGACCGCCTAGATGACATATAAAGTAACTGAAGATTACGTGCAAATGGGGATGATAAAAAACGGCTTTTTTATTAATATTATCTGCAGTACTACCAATATTATGACTTTTAAAACTTAGGATACTGTATTAAATTATATTATAATACACAATATTTCACAGACATAACTCTTAAAACAAAACAAAACATCTTTCTTATAATAACTAATTGCCTCAAATAAAATCCTAATACCTTTTTATTTGCCCAAAGGCTTCCTCACAAAAAAACAAAAAAAAAAAAAAAAAAAAAAAATCTTAAATACATTAAAGATTTCTACTACCATTCAAAAGTTTCGGTTCAGTTCGGTTCAATACATGTGTCATAGTATTACTATTTTACTATTTTAATTTGAAAAATCAATACCAATTTAAATCAAATATTCAGACTTGGTCAGAATAAGAGATGATGTCTTTCAAAAATATATTTAAAAATCTTACAGAAGTGTATATCTTTTGAATAGAAGTGTATATTATCTGGTGGAATTACAAAACAAAACCTTCATACGCTGCAAAGCAACCAACCAATCACTGCCCACATTATGCTTTTTTTGCATGTAGTAAGCAACATCAGACAGTCAGTTAAACTGGCATTCTGCACCTTTAACTCTAATGCTAGCACCAAACTAACTCTCTTATTTACATTCCCACAGACCCTTAAAAATTCACCCTTCTTTGCACTTCATATCCGTGTCACCCTCACTTTTGGTATTCCCATTTCAAGCATCTTCCTTACTGAAGATGTGACCCCTCGTCTGTCTGCTGAAGTTTCGCTTCGCTGTGCCAAAGTCCTCAGAGCCACTGTTCAGGACTCAAAGACTGTCTGGGAGACATTTCCCCTGAAAACCAGACTTTACCTGTCAACACAGACCACTGCAAGAGCACTGACTGTTACATAGTTCAACACGCACTCCAAGTTTGAGTTAGTTCATACATCTGTTAGATTGATTTGCAGGACTTGCATTCTAAACAAAGACTCCACAGAGTCATTTAGACTACGTCCACCAGTAAACAATGCCATCTCGTCATTTCAAAGAAAAAAGTCTTTACAGTACAGTATGTGGTTATGAAATGTGATCGAACCGGGGTTTCGATTCTTAAGTGCGCCAGGGTACATTTTGCAATTCTGGCACGGCTGGAGTGACAAGCCCTGTCACAGCCTGCTAGACCATGAGCCATCAGTCTGATTTCAGCAGGATGAAGATTTCATACGACACATTAAATCCAGAGACATTTCGGAGATATTTAACTGGAACATTCATGTCAGGCTCATTCCTCTTTTTGAGCTCGGCTGATGAAAGCAGCGTTTCCATGTGGGTCACAGAAGACTTCCCCAGAATAACCAGCTCTGGCCTGCCATCAGCTCTGCAGCATTAAATATGGATCACATACTGTATAAAACACCATGCGTTTCTCTCCTGTGGAGGAGGATGGCATAAGAGTTTTGTCTGTTTCAAATACATTTCAATACCAGTTTACAGTACTTTATCAAAGTACACCACAGGAGCTTTTGGTCCTCCGAGTGCCAAGTGCGAGAGAGTAAGACATTTCATGAAATTTTTATTTCACCTAGCTTCTAAATCATGGTCCTGAGCAACCTTATACTTTTGACAACAATAAATCTCATTAAACTGTTTAACCTCTCATCCAGCATTACTAATCTGAATTCCTGCTAATTAGCAGTGTAAGCTAATCACATAGAGCCAATTATTATCGTATTATTTTTAGTGAAGGGATTTGTTCCTTAACAATTATTTTAGTAGTCTACTTCTTTTATAGTATGATAGCCCTAAACTACATATTTAAAAAAATAAAATGGGTAACCAAATAGTTTCTGGTCCCCGTTGACTTCCATAGTTTATGGAAACTACAGGTAACTGTTTGGTTATCAACAATCTTCAATGTTCCTTCATGTGTGTTCAGCAAAAGAAAGAAATTCATACAGGTTTGGAACAACTTCAGAGTAAGAAAATGATTGCTTAATTTTAATTTTTGGGTAAACTATCCCTTTAAACTAACATAAAACTCTGTAAATATTCTATACGTCAGTGCAATAACTACAATATAATTACTTGCATTTCAACTCTTCATCGATTCAGTCAGTCAGTTATTAGACTGAAACTCAAAACACTGTCCATACTCATGCTCTTGTTGTGTTAAACCTGCATGACTTCTTTATTTTGTTTTATTTTTTCATTGAACCAAAAGCATTTTGATTCCCATGCAATTGGAGATATTGGGCCTCATTTATCAATCTAACATAGAAACGAGCGCAGATCCGGAAGAAAACAATCGCCGTTTGAATATCACGCCCCTAGAGTTTGCGACACGGAGAAACATAACCCGGCCAAAAAGAGGAAGTGATCTCATGAAACAGAAACTGATCTTACTCCAAAAACACCCTTTAACCTAATAATTGCAAACAATGGTATTCATTTATATGTATATTAAATACCAGTAAATATAATGAAACATTTATAAACATTATAAACACTATATAGATTATTTAGTTCTGCTTAATCCACAACAAACCCTTTAAATTTAACGGTATTACAGAACAAGAATGAAAAAAATGTGTAGCTATAAAACGTTATATTAAACTATGAAGTAAAACACAAATTAGGCTATAGTGGCATTCATTTTAAACAGAATACAACGTCAAGCTAAAATGAATTTATTAAAGCGAATTTATTAAAGTCTCTCTCATTCGACATCCAAATGTTTCCATTTTTGCCATGTAACATTTGGTTGCTAAACTATTATCTGTGATGTAAACAAGGCTTTGTACTTTACTTGCGTTCCAATATCCACGTAAAACATCATCCTTCACATGCGCAAACATAAATGTTTGTTTCGGCGCTGCACGCTGATTTTACAGTGGAACTTTTTTGTTCCAAATTGTGCAGTGCAACTTTTATGTTTGGGTGACTGCATTTTAGTTTGATTAATGGCCGAAATGTCAAGTTAGTAACGCTGAAATGTTATGTGTGTGCGTGTGAGGCACCTGTGTGATCACCCATCAGTTACATTTTTAAAAATAACGATATAGCCTAAAGAAAACAAATAAAATGCATTAAGAGTGTCACAAAAACGAAAGTGGCCTATACTTGTCGCACTGTTTTTTTTTTTTCTTTTGTTAATCTGTTAATTAAGATAAATATATTTTGTGTAGCCCTATTTATTTTATTCCTTTTATAATTTCTGTTTTTCTCCATTCACAGAGGCGCTGCAGGTGCGTGATACGACGATGTGTGATTCATCATGGTATGTTGTTTATGCTGCTATTTGCGCATATAAAGCTAAGCCCTGAAAGGGGAAAAAAAAAAAAAACTTTGTCGGTTTAGGAAAATAATCTAAATGAACAAAATGCTGTCATTATACAATTCTCCGAAACTCTCTATGCTGCAAGCAAGTTCAGGCTAACTCACAAACTTGCGTACACGAGCTCAGACCTGACGTGAGATTTGATCGTAGCCACCGCTCACGTCCATATTGATAAATTTCAAGTTTTGCGTTGAAATGACCTTACGCCCAATTTTCTGTCGTACGTTCGTTTCGTAAATGAGGCCCATTAAGAGCAAAAAATAAAAATAAAAATAAATAAATAAATAATCCCAAAACCAACCAATTCACTAAAAATGTGACCCTGGACGACAAAACCAGTCTTAAGTGTCAATTTTTCTAAATTGAGATTTATATATCATCTGAAAGCTGAATAAATAATCTTTCCATTGATGTATGGTTTGTTGGACAATATTTGTCTGAGATACAACTATTTGAAAATCTGGAATCTGAGGGTGCAAAAAAAATCTAAATATTGAGGAAATCGCCTTTAAAGTTGTCCAAATGAAGTTCTTAGCAATGCATATTACTAATCAAAAATTAAGTTTTGATACATTTACGGTAAGAAATTTACAAAAAATCTTCATGGAACATGATCTTTACTTAATGTCCTAATGATTTTTGGCATAAAAGAAAAATCGATAATTTTGACCCATACAATGTATTTTTGGCTATTGCTACAAATATACCCCAGCGACTTAAGACTGGTTTTGTGCTCCAGGGACACAAATGTTATACACAAAACTTCTCTCACAAACTCTTCAAAAAGAGCTAAGGTGGATGTCGAGACATTCAATAAATAAACATTTCACACTGTTTACATAAAGAACAAGTCATTATACACGTTTTTTTAGTGAAAAGAGTTGGACAGAAAAGTTTACACATTTATTTATATTAACAAAACTGAAAGCCATGAAAATCATTTGGATACTGTATTTTTTGACAAATGAAAGCACTGAATAGAATTTAGTTCTCAGTTCCCAACCATAATTATTACTACACAAATCGCTGTAAAGAGAGTCCCACGGGAACAAACGAACAGAACAAAACCGCTTTAAAACCATGACAACAATTAAAAACAGAAGACAAATGTGAGTGGATAATAGACAAAGAATAAGAGAGCAAACTAGATCAAATGCGGTCAAAGCTGCAAAGATCAAAAGAAAACGGTAGAATACAAGAACGAGTGAGGAAGACAATGCTGGAGGAGGAGACTACAGTCTAGTCTTTGGTCAGCACAAAAGTCTCTGATAAATACTGGTACATGAGAGACAACCACTTTCCCAAGCCTGCTGTTTGTCTTGCTTTAATTGCCTCTCACACATCGAGTCCAAAAGCACTTTAATGGAGCCGCTGAGTATACAGACACAAGCCATGAAGCTGCGTCTCACGGCCCAAGAGAGTAACGCAACACCCCTCTAAAGACGCACAGCTCTGGTGTTTAACAGGACACACACACACACACGGAGAAAATTGGCCTAGACCATTACCACCATCACCACACCTCACAAACTCCAAACCCAGCGGAGCAATTACCAAAATCTCTTCTGCTCACGTGATGCAGGCCAGAGCGTAAGCACTTCCTCACAAGGAGAGCAAAAAAGGGGCTTGGTGGGAACCCACAGCCAATTAGAGGAGGATGTAGAGAAGCAAATGACCAGAAGAGGGGATCATATTGAGAAGGAATACAAGTTCACAGCATTTGGCAACCCAAAATCCAGTTTCTTTTGTCTATGTGTGACACAGATCCCATTTTTCAGAGCAGTGTGTGAACACAAAAAATCCAATCTTTTCAATCCGATTTGGGCGGCTTTGATATGTGGTCCTTGATCCGATTATGTGTTCAATTCATGGCCATGTGACCCGAGCGTGAACCATCAGATTGGAATCGAATGGTTTCTTTAACGCCAATTTTATTTGTTATGTACACATAAGCAGTGCACGTGACTTTGGGGTTGCTTTCATGCTGGCTGTCTGTTCGAGCCTGTAGTGAATGAACAATAGCAAAACAGATTTGAGCAAATAAAGACAAATAAATAGCATTGGAGTTGAGCTTTAAAAGGAGCAAAACAAATGAAACTGTCATTATCTACTCACTCTCATGTCATTTTAAACTTGTATTTTTGACATTTTTCCATTTCCTGTTTTGTGATTATTGTCACTTCTCTTCTACATACAGTAATACTTTAAGGTGCTGGCTTTCTGTCTGTTATCTGAGAGCTGAGCTGAACCAGAAAGTGACAAGCAGCTTTTTGATATGTTTAAGGTTTAACAGAGCTCGGATGAGTAAAAAGCCAGATTTAAGAAGCCTGTCCTGACTGGAGATAAGAAGGGACTTGGGACTAATGAGGTTTCACAGGAGAGGTGCAAGATTAGAGTCACATAAATCAAGGAATTCAGAGCCCATGCATCTAGTTACTGTGCCAAAATACATAAACTGAGACAAAAGCAAGCCAGCAAACCTATTGGCTACTGAGTGCATTTCTGAGATTGCAATTAGATCAACATTAAAGCAATAAAATAGGCTACATTTTCCAGATGCCATGCCTTTCACACGCAACTCATTATATACACTATAAACACTTTAAAAGAGACGGAAATGTAGATGTTTGTGAAAGATGTTTTCTCTGTTTTAGAGGGATGACCATTTTTAAATCATACCCTATTTACTGCATCAAAATATGTTAATAATTTATTATAGATGGGGTGGATCATTTTATCAGTTGTTTATTATTTACGCAACAATACATATTGCTGTTATAGTTTTCATTAATAACCATTGCTATATAACTGATAACTTTGTGCCCTTATGAATGTTTATAGCATGATTTGTGAAATAATTATTACTATTCTGAATGACTTAGCATAGACTTCTTCATGGCTAGTGTTTGCGCATTTCATTTCATTCTGTAACCTACTTGTTCTACAGATCTGTGTATTAGTGTTAAATGCTACTGTTTCTGAAAGATAATAACATGATTTTTATTTTATTTTTGCGTTTGCCTTACCAAATGTGCAATAACCTGTCCATGGGCTTTTTTGATTACTGGCAGTTTAAGTGCCGGCGATGCAGTGTTGCCAGATTGTGCTATTAAAACAAACAAAAACAGAAAAATAAATAAAAATAAACCAAAATTATTTCAAATCTTTAGTAAATAAGATAAGGACATTGCTGACATGCTGAAGTGTCAAATTAAGTGGAAAAGACAAGTCCAAAAACGCTTATAATAGCTGGATCTGGCAACACTTGCTTTAGTTAATGTCCTCAAATGCATATAGTATGTTTGGTTAGTTGTCTAATGAGAGATGTTAATGCCCTCATTAACATCTCTCATTAGACAACTAACCAAACATATTATATGCATTTGAGGACATTAACTAAAGCAAGCAATTAAGTTAGAAAGACAAAAAAATTTACTAAAGACAGAATGAACAAAAAAAAATGTAAGACAAATGAATAAACAAAAAATAGAATGAATAAAAGAGAATGAACAAACAGATTTAAAGGTGTAAAATAAATGTAGAAAATCTTCTGTTTTCATAACTAGCTAACAGAGTATAAGGAATGCCCAAATTAGCTAAGTAAACGTGTGTGTGTGAAAGAGAGTGAAAGAGAAAAGCATATGCACTGCCTCTTCCAGGCCAGGACAGGGACTCCAGTCAGCACCTCAGCTGTGCCGCGTAAAAAACAACACCGGTCTTTTAGTACAGGCAGACGGGGGGGTGGCACACTGCTTCCTGTGTGTGTGCGGGTGAGCAGCTGGAGGCACAGCTGTACTGGTGTGTGTGGCGATTAATCGGTTTCTAAAAAGTATTAACTATATTTAAAAATGGAAGTGACTTAACTGTCCAATGGCAGGAAGAAAGGGGGGAAAGGGGTCTGTGGGCTACAGCCCCAAAGGAAGGACAGGAAATGAGTCGTAAGACAGCGTGCTCTGGGTTTGATTAGATCAATACAAAACCATTCAGCGAGCAAGACATGACCACAGCAGTCCTGATGTCTGCTCTGTGGGGATGTCAGAAGAGGAGAATCCTGGCCTTGCTGCTCTGGTGAGTGGGTTGTGGTAAAACTAAAGTACGGTGGTGTACCAGTAGTGCACAACACGACGAAATCTCCATGACGCACCGAATTCAGCACAACACAATGGAAACAAGCTGCAAAGCAACGGAATTAGCACAACGCAGTGGGAACAAGCCACAACACAATGAAATTAACACAACGCAACAGAAACAAGTCACAATGCAACACAATTAGCACAATGAAAACAAACCACAACACAACAGAAACAAACCACAACACAATGAAATTAGCACAACACAGCGTAATTAGCACACAACAAAATTAGTCCAATGCGTTGTTTTGTTGTGCTTGTGCACTACTGGGCCACCGTACTAAAGGCCCGTTCACACAAAGACGACAATATCTATATTAGCATCCACACCAAGTACAATAATGTTCTGTTTATTATAAGCACACGCTGCATATGATATCTATGATGTCATTCATCTGTGCTGTTATCGTTATAGCTGTGGACTCTTTTTTTTTTTTTTTTTTTTTTTAATTTAGAAAGACTTTCAAAACTATATTTTTATCATTGTAGTTATCAGTCTTAACGCTCTGTTCCAATATCATTTTAAGGCATCATAGGTGTGATCCCAAGGTGAAAGCTATGCGGTGTAATTACGAGATGCCTTGCTTTGGAAAGCAGCATTGCATATTTGCCGCAGATAAGAACAGTCTCTGATAAGAATGCATGGTTAGGCTCAAATTAGGAGACAAAGCTATATTCAGAGAGGTAATCTAGGGACAGCATGGTGTGAGAGAGGGTCATATGCAGATGTAGAGTCTGGAGGAAAAGATGTAACGTGTAATATCCTGAGGGGGAGACAGGCTGGAGAACAGAACAGGCCAGCAGGAAATACAGGAAGGTACGCAAATCTTCATAATGAACCAAACGTCTGTGAATCAGAAGACTGTAGGACCACAGAGCAGGCAGAAAACATGTTGCCTGTAGACCATGGATGTAATTTGTGCAACTGCTGGTTGCGAGCACTGGGTCGGTGCAAAAATGCATCCTAGCAGAAAAATAAAGTGCAAGTGAGACATTAGGACAAACGGTGTGTCTTTAGGCACAATTCACTTCTTCAATAAATCATTTAAGTTAATGCATGCTGGCCTCTTTCTTTCAGTCTCCCATTCACTTCCATCACACCGGCAGTCAATGGACTTGCGCCTCCGAGCAGTAGCGTACATGCCTGGAAAGGCTATTTAAATGAAAAATGAACGGCCTCATACACCGAGCTGCACCCAGTCAGTCGAAAAAAAACGATATGAAATAGAAGACATTCATTTCTGGGTGTGTAGAGCCATATTTACAATATATGCAAAGCTACTCCATCTTTATTCCCCACCCCTCCAGCGCTTTCATTGTGCTGTTTTGTCAGGCCCTCAGTCTCGGGATACTTTTTTTTTTTTTTTTCCTTGAGCTCATAAATCCATTTTATATCTTGAATTTCTTTGTTTTTTTTTTACTCTGTTTTTTGCAAAAGCGCAGTTTAATGGGATTTGCATTCTGAGTGTGACATCATTTCAGAAGCATCACTGCTCAAGGCTCTTAAGATGAGACCAAAATTTCCCCATAAACTCCAACAGCCCTGTTGATATTATTTAAATGAATTAAATGCAATAAGCACGACTCTGAAAAGGAGGCCCTAAGGAATGCAAGCGGTTTCAGACCTCATTCTAATCGCGTACTGGTGCATTGTGGGATGGTTTTCACAATTTGATACATTTCTGGAGTGCTGTCTGCCAGGCAAGCAAGCAAGTCTTTTTTAGATGGGCAAACAAGAACCACAGTAGGACAGAAAACAGGCGCCTTTCTGTCTGACCAGTTCTTAAAGGGATGACCACAGAAACAAAGCATGGATGGTCTGGCTCTGCATCACAAAGTCAACTATCATGGACAAGAGAAAACGTATGACAAAATGAGACTGAGATGCATGATGGGATTACATATTCCTCTTGCATTATCGACACACTATTGTCCTGCTTAATATTGTAAAGCTGCTTTGACAATCTGTATTGTATAAAGCGCTATATAAATAAAGGTGCCTTGACTTGATGTATTCCAGGACAATGAGCGCAATATACACATTTAAAGGATAGTTCACTCAAACAGTACAGTACAATTGTAGTTTACTCATCCTAATGTCATTCCAAATTTACTGTCTTCCATGAAACACCAAAGACATTACAAGTTGTTATATTCCATATATTGAGAGTAGATACAACAGCTTAGTGTGAGGAACAAATAGAAATTTCACACATTATTTATTGAAAATCCTATTTTCCATTCCTTTCCATTGTACACTAACATGGAGAATCTTGGGTCTTTTTTTTTTTTTTTTAAAGAAATTAATACTTTTATTTGGCGAAGATGCATTAAATTGATCAAAAGTAACAGTAGACAATTATATAATACAATAAAAGTTGTCTTTTTTAAATAAATGCTGTTGTTTTGAATTTTATATTCATCAAAAAAAGCAAAAAAAAAAAAAAGCATCACAGGAGTAAATTACATTTGAAAACATTCTAAAATAGAAAATATAGCTAAACAGCTTTTAGTCTGATCTTTTATTATTGTTCCTCAGGAAAAAAAAAATATTATACCAAAATGCTTCATTGCTTATTTAAAAAAAAAAAAAATGCACAATAAGAAAATTAAAAAGTGTGACCAACAAATACCATATGGTCCAACCAACATGCAAAAAAAATTATAATAATAATAAAAATAGCCTACAAAATTATTGAGAAGAGACCTGCAGATTCTCACGACTATGCACTCCAACATCAATAAGTTTCTTAAAATCAAAAAAGTATTATTTTCCATAATTTGCCAGAACTCTCTAAGTCATTGACCCATAAATAACTACTTCAGTGTTCAAATAAAAGAAAAAGAAACGGATTTCAAAAGACAAGAGGTTGAGTACAGACTTCTCATTTTGAGATGAATTATCCCTTTAAGTACATAACACCCATATACTCCTTCAAAGAGCTGCTCTGTTTGTGCTTGAAGAGCCGGTAAGCAGACCGACTTCAGTCAGCAAGAAGATTGCGGCAAACTGAGGTCCGCACACGACTGCTCATAAAAATGTCATCACTTGAAGTGCTAAACATGTGTTCAGGGGAGCTGATGCAACCTAAAACGAAGTCAAACACCATATTTTATCCTTTCAGACAGCGCAACATCACTCTCTCGGTTTCTATTCCCCTTGTTTTTTTCTCCTCACAAGCCCTCTTCGTTCGTTCAGCCCGTGACCATGTGAGAATCCCCGCTGCTCGTGTCTGTCTCAGAGATCTTTGAACCCTTTCAGCGAGGTTTAACAGGCTCAGAGAGACTTCAAAGTGAAGCCACGGCTCACGTAGGCTGAAAATGAGGTCCTAAATCCCTCATCAGAGGCGTTCTACCTACGTTCTGACCACAGCTGCCCGTCCTAACACGGCATTAACCCACATCTAATATCTAGTTTCACCTGCTCCGCTTCTGCTGCCAATATAAATCTACTCAACCCACTGTGTTCTCTTCTATCTAGCTTGTGATTGCTGGACTCGGAGCTCCAGTGTCCCATTGAGAGTGGGAACCAGGACAAACGTTCACACGGGACGGCTGTGTGCGGATTATGCACACGACAAAGATAAGGGGAATAAAGGACTAATCCGTGAGAAGCATGCCACGTTTCCTCCACAGAGGCACAATCTCACTGCTTCATTATAATGTGACACCATGTTCTTAAACCAGCTACGGATAATCCCACTTCTTGTGCACCTCGGCGCGTCTGGGACTCTCCATAACTCACGCAAGTTAACAAGAAAGCCCTGTTTCTGTGTCAAACACTCACGTCACTTCAAACGCTCTCACGATACAAGCTCCACAACTTGGAGATCCGCAGAGTTAACCTCCTTTGCCATGTTCAACAGCGTTTTATCCATGCACGAGAGAAAAGAGCAAATGCACAAACGTGGTGCGTTGTGCTTGAATAAACACCTGTGACGCCAGACACGGCTGGCCGAGAAGGATAACAAGCACGGGGCAGAAAATCCACTGGACGTGCTCCACTTAAATCAAACAGAGGCGAGGACAGACACACACAGACACCCTCCAGGAAAGGACAGGGAAGTGCAATTACCATAAAAATCACTCTCGCTCTACAATATAGTCATAATAATACCTGAGAGCTTTATCTTTCAAGCCAGCAGGCACAGACACTGTAAATGTCACATGAGGTGATAAACTAAGTCAGACAGCAGAGGCCCTTCATGAGACGCTCGTTGAGGCCTGAACGCACCTCTCAAAACAAGCGGCTCTGACCTCCACATGACAAGCATCGCAAATAGCATCACGGAAGAGATGTTTTACAAGGTTGCTAGTAAAAATGGGTCGGAGTGGTTCAGTGGTGAGGTTGACTAATTTGTAGAGATTTTGATTTTTTCCTTTGCTGTGCTATAGCGTCTGTAAGTCGCCTCGAGTAGTGGCGTCTCTAAATTTAAGTCCTTTAAATCAATGCAGTTAAAGCTACCGAAGTGCTTCAGAATTTACAGTCTTCTGACAATAAATATCTTGAAATTTGTAGACTTTATATCTTCTGCTGTGAGCAATGTTCCTGCTGTTATTGTCTATGTTATAACTATGTTTGTTCTTTCAGCAATAAGATGAAGGCTAATAGACATTTTCTTTATATACAGTACATACCATTCAAATCGCAAGCTCAAACGGAGTACGATTTTTTAAAAACATTAATAAGTTTATTCAGTAAGTATGCATTAAATTGATCAAAAGTGACAGTAAAGACACTTATAATGTTATAAATAGTGCTGTCAAATGATTAATGATGAATTTTTTGGAAGTTTACATAATACATGTGTGTGTGCTGTGTATATATATATTATGTATATATAAATACACACATGAATGTATATATTTAAGAAAAATATGTAACGTTTATATATTAAATATATTTATATATGACAAATTATATGAATATAAAAATATACAAATATTTTCAAAATATATGCTGTGTGTGTGTGTGTGTATTTGGTCGCCGTGATTTTGCCAAGTAAGACATGTTCCTGGATCAACATCTTTTGTTGATCCTGGATCAACATTATTGTCCAAAAATATAGACTTAACCCAATCTCTACCCCTAAACCTAATCCTACCCATAATTTATTCCTAAAATCAGTGAGAAATGATAGCTGATTAACAAGGGTGTCGAAGCACCTAACCCTGATCATAAGCCTAAAACTTACATTTCCTGAAAAGTTATCCCTCAATTCTGATTGGTTGATTGGAATGACGTTCCAGGATCAACAAAGATGTTGATCCAGGAACATGTTGTACTTGGTGAAATCACGCTCACCGTGTGTATTTATATATACACATCATAAATATACACAATACACACACATATTATGCAAACAAAAAACGTTTATTTTGGATGCGATTAATCGTTTGAGAGCACTAATTAAAAACGATACCTATTTCCAATAAATGCTGTTCTTTTGAACTTTCTATTCATAAAATAAATAATAAACAAAATCCCAGTTTTCATATTGCTGCACAACTGTTGACGTCACCTGCCAACACATTCAAATAGAAAACTTATTTTAAATAATTAAGTAATAATACTCACAAAATTACTGTTTTTACTGTATTTTGGTCAAATATGCAACCTTGAAGAACATAAGAGACTTTTGAACGATAGTGTATTTGAGTTTCTGCCTTTTAGAGTTTAAAAATTAATAGTTGACCCTAAAATTGTCATTATTTACTCACCTTCATGTCGTTCCAAACCTGGATGACTTGCTTTCTTCCACACAACACAAAATAAGATATTTTGAAGAACTGTTTTTCTCTATACAAAATGCACCGGACTTGTCTTAAATCAAGAAGGAAACAAGTCAAATTTAAGCGAGTTGTTGCTTAGAACAAGCACAATAATCTGCCAATGGGGTAAGCAAAATAACGTTATTTCAAACAGAAAACAAGATTATTTTGCTTGTTCTTTTCAAATCATCGTCTTTTGTGTTTTGCAGAAAAAATAAATGAGGATGTAATATAGCAAGAAAGCAGGAAGTATGATACACATTCCACATTATATGCAGCGACAGCACTCATTTAATGATACGTCACGCAGATTGTCTGGTAATCATTGGTTGCACATCAGAAGGCCAGCAGCAAATACGGTAAATGCTTGTAAATTGTTTGACTACTGCATTCAGATTGATGCGTATATGACACTGAACACAGCTCTCAAATGAAACATGTCAAGAGTGAGCGCGCCAGCCGATTCTGTGTTTATGTGAATGAAGGGGAATAAAGCAGCCGTGGGAGTGCCGGTAATGGAGCAGGTCAGTGAAGTGTTGAGCGAACGAGGCGAAGGGGTCTCCGGTCAGCACTGCAGTGCTAGGCTCTCTCAGCTACTGACCTCCTGTTAAGGCTCACGCACTACCAAATGAATTTGTTTCCACTCAATTTCCTAAAAGGCAATTTCCTCCGGGCCTCAGCTGCAGGGAACCCAAATGAATGGAAAATCTGTCATATGTCTTCTGGATTCATCATCAACAGGAAGATGGACTATTGTACCACCGTTACCCTCAAAACACGAACAGGCATAGATGCACAGAAGGGAAGAGGCATTTACAGACATACAGTAGAGCCTTGAACAACATACATGAATGATGGTCAAGTAGTCATTCAACAATCTTTTTTTTTTGTGTGGCTTTAAATTTAAGAGTTTCAACAACATGCCATGTTTTGGCTATTCGACAGTTTGCAAGTTAGTGACTTCAAATTCAACTTCATTACAGCATACTGCCATGACCACTGTGTTTTAAAGGTGGCATATAATGAATTTAAAAATGTCCAACTTTAAAAACAAGACAAAAAAATTCTCACAACCATTCTTACGCTTAGTCTAGCCTCACAAAAGCTTCACAAATGTTGGCTGATATAAGCCAATATTTGAAAAAAATATGTAGATATTAAATTTTTTTTAAATCAATATTTATAAGTGCTGTAAGTAAATTTAGGCATTATAATGTACAGTATAAAAAATATATTCATTTTGCTAAGGATTACATTTAACAGTGTTCTGTATTTTAAATAGATTACTTTTATCGTCATATAGGAGTTAATCAAGATGCAAAAACAGGTGAAAACGAGCGCGCCAAATCAATGATCAAATATGCAATGATTTCAATTAGATTAAAGCAACAATCAATTTGTCTGCAAATTTTAACGCATATTAATCTGACTGGTTTGGACTGGTTTGGGTGTCATGTGACACAGCAGCCACGATAGCACTGTATAACTGATGTAGGCTTGCATTTCATTTATTTATTTTTTTTTTTTATTATTCAAAATATTTCCAAACGTGTTAACTATTAGGAAATGTCTCGATTCTCAAATGTGTGCAAGTAAATGCATTTATATTTTTGATTGAGCTGTAGGTTAAGATTAAGTGACTGCACTTTTTTTTTTTTTCTTCATTTAGAAGGATTTTTTTTTTTTTTTACAGAAAATAATTTATTTATTCTTACTTAAGTGACTGCACTTAATTTAATTAACAAGAATTCAATTATTTATTTTAATTATTTAGCCTGACATGTTTACTTTTCCAAAATGTTCTATATTTTTCTTCAAAATAAGATATATTGTGTTCAGTGGAAAAAACGTTGTTGTTTTTTACCCAGACATTTAAAAAAACAAAACACAATTTACAGCTGTAATCGCAATACCGTGATACCATGAAACCGTGATATTTTTATCTAAGGTTATCATATGGTCAGAATCTCATACCGGCCCATGCCTAGTTTTGTCTGCTTTTTAAATTGCGCATCGTGTCTTGCGTTGGGTTAAATAGACTAGTTGTTTTGTCAGCCCACCGACTAGCCTATTCAGAAAATATGTAGTTTAGCTCATCCCTAATAGGCACATATGTAAGTGCACGACACTTGTGAAGAAAGCATCCTGCATTAGGCACTGAAGTCTACATTAGCGTGTGCTTTTTAAAATGCTGATGCATTAGCCAATGTGAGGCAAAAAAGCACTTATAAGGCCAACACAGACAAGCCAGTCATTAGGATTGAGCAAGCCCCTTCCTCCTTAATGGATGTATCACACAAACAGAAGAGTAAAGGCTATTCTGTGGCCCGTCCCTGTAATTGGCAACAATTTAGCCCTCCACAGCCACTCCATCTTTCATTTCAAAAGGAAGCCTGCTGCTGCACACAATAGGTGAGAGAGCTGACCTCTGTTTAACACGGATTCATTTCTTTCAAGAGACGAGTACGCTATGAACCTATAGTTACCCATTCAGAGTATTTTCAGTGCTGAAGCAAAAGCATCGACCCTGAAGATAAGACAGTTCATGGATTTTGCAGTTAGCTGTTTATTGTAGCTCTACGAAGCTATTTTCCCTTTGTTGGGCCGAGGTGGTTCTCGTCTGGACTCTGGGCCAGGTCTTAGATGAATCAGTGCTTGTGCTGCCTTTATGGACACACAAACGATATGAACTGAACAATATCCTTGGGACACGGAAACAGGTGGTGCTGGATACTACGGTCCACTACACACTGCATGTGTACAAGGACAGGACACCTGACGCTCAACATGACTCAAAATTACAACGGTCCTAAATATACTTAAAAGGTCTGGGCCTGATTCAAAACATGTGCGTGACTGCGCAAGCGATTCCTTTCACGCAGATGCAAACTGTTACATTTGATGGATACTTAAAACACATAAGAAGCTGGAGTCAGGGGCAAAGGTCCAGCGCATAGGCAATACCATATATCAGTCGAATCCTGATTTATGGTACACGGTCCTGAGCGAGCCAGTGCTTACTAGGTCTGCATGATTAATCAATCTTATCTTTGCTCGAATGTGCATTTGGGAGTACTTGAGAAAAAAAAAAAAAAAAGAGCTCCTTCCTTTTTGTGTCAAAAAAGTTGATTTTGATGTAATGTTTACAATTTATATTCTTATGATATTGTATTGGTATTATTTTGTATGGTATGTTTATTATATTTCATGTTTATGTATATATTTTATATTTATTATATTTTTATGATATTGTATTTTCCTAACTTTCCAGTGATATAATTAGATTATTATTTTTTTAATTATAGTAGTAATAATAAGAATATTAACAATAATTATTTTATGATTATTATTATTTTTTTTATTTTTTTTTATAAATCACACAATTCTGGCCACTGTGCAGCCTTATATAAACAAGCACAGCTAACTTGGATTTTTTATTTATTTATTTATTTTATCTATATTAAATTGGAATAGCAATTTAAAATGCATTTAAAAGCGCACACACAATTAGATTTTTCCCCAAATTGTGCAACCCCACTATATATACACAGGTTTTTCTTTTTTTGTGTGTGTGTGTGTGTGTGTGTGTGTTTTTTTTTACCTTAAATGTATTATTGTCACATCTACCATTTCAGATAAATCCAAAATGTCATGTAAAAATGAATTACTTAAATAAATAAATAACAAATAAACTGTGGTTGGCCATTTACAGACTGAATCTTCCAAGTGGTTCTTGGCCAGAGTAAGATACAAAGGCAGTCCAGAATTAATATGCCGAAAGTCAAAAGTCTGGTTGGAAAGACTAGCTTCACTATAACGCACAACATACATGCAATCACAGCCAATCAGTGCTCTCTCTTTCCTCTCCGGCAGGAACATACAGGCCACACAACCATCTGCTGCTCTGCTCAGCACTGTTCTCTCCATTAATAATCTATGAACCCATCTAACACTTTGCTTTTACTGTGCAACACAAAGGTGAGACAGAGGCTGACGTCTACACATCTCATACACACATTTTAAATATTCATTGTGCCCATTTATGTTAAGACTTCACAGAGGATGACACATGCAGATGTGTATGTGGAATACAAACACACTGATTACACACACCAACATGCCAGATCCACATCTTTAGCGCTGATTTTACTTACTAAAACACTGTGACAACCAGTAACAGACATTTCAATAAATTCTAGCTGCATGGCTTTCCTCTTAGTTCATTACTAGTATATTTTAAAGAATTTTTAAATATAATAATGAATTATCATCAACATAATTTATTATATTATTTAATAGAATAATTTATATTATTATTAAATATATTTTTCTATTTCTATTGACAGTTTTTTGGGGTTTTTTTTAGATTTATACTAAGAATTTTCTTTTTCACAGTACTAGCTCTTTATTCATTAAAATATAAAGCTGCCTTGCACATTTTAGGATGGGGTCCCCCTCAAAGGGATCATCATATTTGGGGGATTTTGGTAACAAAAGTGATGAGAAATCCTGGTTTCGATTTAAAACAAAGCCCAGATCCAGACCCCTGCTCAAGCACAATTAAAAGTAACCAAGAAGTTGGTATATAAGAGTAGAAAAAAAGTAAGAAAAACCTTATCCAGACTAGTACACCGTACCTTTAGGTCCAAAAGAAAAGAAAAAAAATCTTGTGATGCATCTCATACCAGAGTTGAGTCATGAGCCGCCCAATGTTGTTTATATACTCTATGCTATGGAGACCACTCTAATTACCAAAACAAGAAACAAAACACATAGACCTTTCCAAAAACTATTTCTTGCATCATAGTATAAGAGAGTGCAGAAGATAAATGGGGGAGGCATATTTCGCAATACAATAGGGATACTTCCCTCAGCTTTCACTTAATCCTGAGGCAGAGGAAGCAGTGAATGTCATTAGAACCACAGGCAGAGGAAGTGGCCAACAGATTCAAATTGTCAGCAGTGATTCATGCTGCATACTTTAAATGTAGCTATAGCGTTTATTGATCTGGCTAGTTCATTTACTAGTTAATTTCAATCTAGATCAATATTAATCTAATTTTACTGTATCATCAGAAAGGGAGAAGAGGCAACAAAACAACTCCTCAATTTCTCTTCATCTTAAAGTGAGTCTCTACATTGTATTCAGTAATCAGATAAATATTTAGTCCAAGTTGCCCTTTATTAGCATGTCAGATCATGTTTCATTCTTCCAGCAGGAGAGCATAAAGGGGTCTCGAGGAGCCTTAAAGTGCCCCCTATTATGGTTAATGAAAGATTCACATTTTTGGTTAAAAAACACTTTCATTGTCTTATAATATGCATTTATTTTTACCTTACTTGCTCAACGACTCCCAAACGATTCGTTTAACGATTCATTTTTCCAAACCCCTCCTTTGTGTGACGCTAATCTGCGGTGATTGGTCGATTGGTCTCATTTGATCTCGCCTGTAATGCCTGATAAAGCAGTGTTTGTGAGCGCGGTGCTGCTTTGTGTACAGCGTAACCGGGAAAACATTGTTAACGCTCCGAAAGCACCACCTAGTGGTAAAGAATGAATTTGCATTTTCATTCAGATCAAAGCGAAAAGACCAACAAGTGGGCGGCAATATGCTAATGTTTCATGTTGACATCAACATGAAACGGCTTGGGATTCGTTTTAAAAACGACTCGTTTCAGTGATTCAGAGTCGACTCTTTCTTTTGAGAGACGATAACTTTATACACTGTGCACTTTCAGATTTAAAACTTTGCAGGATGTTTTCATTCACTTAGAGCCGTGTTACACACTGCTGAAAGATCATCTTCAAAAATCCATAATAGGGGCACTTTAAATTACGTGTGCCACAAACAGATAAATGACCCCAAATTTATGACCGATGCTGCACTACTTCAGAAGTAACCTCACCTGGAGTCTTTCACAGAGCAAAAAAAGAGCAAGTTAAAAATGGGTGAAACAGAGGTGTTCGAGTGTGTAGCGAAAGCAAACAGGACTGTGTTAGGCCCCATTTCCACCTGGTATTGCAATACGTTTTAGAAGATCCAATCACAAGTAATCAGTGCTAAATACAGGTGGAAACGGTGTCTAAAGTGTTTTCAGATTGAATCACTGAAACCACATGGGTATGCAGTCAAAGACACAAGCGATCACATCACATTTGTAGTGGAAATACTACAGTCCTGAATGCTTCCCTGCCTGAAGTAAAGCTCTGCCTACTCGCTGCCCACACATGATCATTCTTAGACATGTTGAGAGAAGGTGCATCAAACTATGCCATTGCAGAATTATACCAAAAAACACATATTGCAGTTGAAACTGCAGCTGCCCTTTTCACTCACTTTCTTTTCCACACGACATGGGTTCATATATTCAATAGAATTCACATTCCTTACTCAGTGCCCCTGCGAAGGTGATGTAGAGTGACAAAACAAGAGGGGAGTATCTTGACAAAATCCAAACACAAGTGGTCACAGAAAATGCATTTTGAAATGCTAAAAAAGGGATAGTTCACCCAATAATTAAAATTCTGTCATTAATTACTTGCGTCGAAATCTGACACAGAAAAGACGAAATTGTTGAATTAAGTCATTATTTTTGCTTTCTTTGCACACAAAAAAAACATTCTTGTAGTTTCATGAAATTAAGGTTCAACCACTGATGTCACATGGACTATTTTAATGACGTCCTAACTACATTTTTAGGTCTTGAACGTGTCAGTTGCGTTGCTGTCAGAAAGCTCTCGGATTTCACCAAAAATATCTTCATTTGTATTCCAAAGATGAACGAAGGTATTAAGGGTTTTGTAGAACATGAGAGTGAGTAGCTAATTAATGACAGAATTTTAATTTTTGTGTGAATTATCACTTTAAATGCCGATGTATGTCAACTGACCACTTGTGATCGGATCACTAAAAACACATCTTAATACCAGGTGTGAAGAAACCCCTAAAGTATACTCAATTTAGGATATGATTTATCCAAGTAGAACATGTTTTGGATCTTTGGGAATGGTGATTAAACAATTACAGCCCGAAATATATAAATGTATCGCCCCCTTTAAAATCTTCGGGAAATGATGGTTTAGAATGCAGTTCAGTCTAGTTGAAGCAAGTAGCCCCAGCAGGAAAGCTGCCCAAGACCAAAAAAAAAAATGTTCTCCAGGAATGTCCTACTTACGGTCAATCGCTCAGAACAGTACAATCTTTGTGTCTTCTCTGGACCCCATCTTATCACACCATCTATTCAATCAACCCCCACCCATAGACTGACCCGCCTTCCCACTGTCCCTCGAGTGCCCTTGTGAATTATTCATGAGTGGGTTGCAGACACCCCACTCCACCGTTCCATCCATCAGTTCCATGGACATGCTAAAATATTTAGTGTTTGTGACCAGTCGACTCTGTTGCGCTCCAACATCCCACCGGGATAGCCACTCACGCCTGTTAAGTGTCTAGTCTAGCCACCCACAGACCCCCAAACTGTCTCGCTTCTCTGGAGCACTTCTCCCTCCCTACCCTCTTTCCATTGCTCCCTTTGTTTGTATGGACACACTTTAAAGCACTAAATCATTATAAGTCAACTAATGACTGGTTCTTGTCAAAGACAACCCAATGGAACCTCAAACTAAAATAAACTTGAGTGTCTTGAGTGAATGACAGCTTTTAGCTTTTAACTCAAAATCTCCATCTCCATGTTTGTGCACACAGCACAACATTAGAAAGAAAGCTAATTAACAATTAATTAGTCTCTTCTGACTAGCTTCTGTAGCAATTGTCAGTCACGTTCTGTCTTTGGATGGCAGTGTGTCCTAAAAGAAAAGTGGAAGCCTTTATCCTCTAATCCCTCATTCCTTCTCCACCATTTTTGCCCGTCCACTCGCTCCTTTGTTCTAAAGAAAAACAATCAGACAGCAGGCATCTGACCAGAGTTAATGAAGCCCTGCCAACACACTGCTCCTGATTGACTGCTTTATTCTGTCGTTTTAAGCGCGATCACTCAGATTCCTTGGGTTTGCTAAAACAGTAATGGCAGTGTCTCTCAATAGAGTCAGGCTTTCGTCTACTTCCAAAAGCAGTTTTCAGGCATGACAGATGCTAATTTTTAGGGTTGGCTCGTTCACTGGTGTTCAGGACCTTCCCCAGAGGGACGTCTGGACTATTGTTAGTGCCTGGTATTAGGGGCATACAGGAACTCTAGATAAGTTAACATGACAAAAGTCAACAAACTTGGGCTAGGTTTCTTTCAGAATCCCTAACCCAAAACTTTGCACCTTGCACAGTCATACAAACTGTCCTGACTCAAAACTGCTACCTCTTTTCTAACCTACTGTGCATATATGTTTTTCCAGTTGTGGAGTCTCAGACAGGACAGGAGCAAAACCCTTCCCGTCGGTTTCTACTGAAAACTTCTGAATGTAATTCCAACTAGAGCTCCCAAGCTATATCCACCAGACTCAACCTGTTCTGGCTCAGATTGCTATATCTTTTCTGAGTACTTGAACTCACCAGAGACTCTCAAACCAGAGCAAAATCCTATAGGTTTTCATTGAAAAGTTCTGACTGAAAGCTCCAAGAGGAATTACAAGCTATTGTATGTCAAGCTCTCAAACAGAAGCAAAACCCTGTTTTGTTCCACTGAAAACTACTGACTTTAAATCCTTCTACAAATCTCAAGCTATGTCCACTAAACTCTGCACAGTCCTTTAGCCTGTTCTGTGTCAGATTACTATGCCTCTTCTATAAGTGATATAAATCATATAGAGCTACAATGACAGATCTGAATATTAATGATAATGAACTCAACCTACTATTGTCAAAAAATTCAAAACAGGATTTTAGAAACTTTCTTAAATGTTCACATTTTAGGAAGCGTTACTACAGAAGATATAAATGTTGTTAAATATAGTAAATTATCTAAATGCCTTGTGTGGGTAGGTGGAAGTGTTTCTGCAGGGGTGTGGGTGTTTGCTGTGTATGGGGGTCATTGCAATTGTGTGTGTGCTCAGCTGTTGGGGGGAGGAGAAGATCTCTTCAAGAGAAATTCAAAGTGACTGCAACACTAAAAAGCTACTTGAATGAGGTCCAACATGCAGAAAAGCGCCTCAGTTTCTTGGTCAGATCTTGAGAGGGGGTCTGTTTTCCTGTAAGTGTGGAAGAGCCAGAGGCAGGTACCAGGCACGGATCAGAGCCAACTACGGAGATCTTGTATAATAGCCAAGGGGGCAGAAATGAGCTTACTAACCCCCAACCCCCTGCTGCATGTTTCCATTTTGTTTAGATCTAATCTGAGCCACTTCAGGCAAGCGCATACCTACCTGCACGAACAAACACACAGAGAAGGAACCAAAAATAAACTACAAAGAACCTGAGAGGACACACACAAACACTGGTGATTCAAGTGCAACACAGCTTAAGCTGATAAAGTCTCACAGCAGTAGACCTGATAAAGACGAACAATTGGAAAGCGACACACCCTCACTAAATGCCTTCTTGACCTTTTACTCATGATTGTACAACCAGCTTCCAGTACACCAAGGGATAGAAAGTATACTATAAAGCTGTGGCTTATTTTTGGACAGTTTACTGAATTTGACAATATAAAGCAGAAACTTCAGTCAATTCTCATACATTTTTAATCCAGAACTTTGAGTTGAACATTAAAATGTTGATATGGGGAGTTCATCCAGGACATGTTGTCTTTTAAGACAACATTTTAGGAGAATTTGAAGAGAATCAAGATAAAATCAAATAAATGCTAGCTTTTAAGTTTAAATGTATGCACATATATTTGAACGCTACAAATTCTAAAATCTATGCAGGGTTAGCGGAGGTAATGCAGACTAGGATATGTCATAGACATTTTCATAGAAAACCAGATCAATAACCATTTTTTTTTTCTGTAGAATGGAACAGAGACAACTTCAAACACCAAAAAGCCCAAAACTGAAGACCAATTTAAAAAAAAAATCACAATTTTTATATGCAATCTCACCTAAATAGAAGAAAATAGCAGGTGCAAATTAAATTTAACATCTGAAAGAGTAGACTACGCTAATTCAAATTCCTTATCTGTAACTCAAAAACTATACTTTCTGAAAAGTAATTGCTTTTTTAAGTATATATACAGATCTTCACCACAGTAATAATCCCCTGAAGCGTGGCAAATGAACAGTATGCCATGAATGTATAAACACGTGTAGCGCTGGCCTCATCTCAAGGCAGTCCTGAACATACACGGGACGTATCAGACAGATGACAAATAGGGCCCAGCTAGACGCTCGTAGCCAAATATTCACGGATCAGCATTCTGGAGCAACGGGTCATTCGGGAGTCAGGCAACTGAGAGCCCCCGACTACAGCAGCATTCTCAGGGTTTTGAAGGACAATCACGTTCTACAACAGAGTGAAACGACTGACTGAAAAGCCATGGCGAGATACCAAAGTGTTGTGTGGGAGGCGTAAATAGGCTCCTCGGATGTTCCTATGAACACACTGTGTATCTGTGCAATGTGTGTCTGTGTCTGTTCTACAAGAATCTTACACGTCGCTGGGACTCTTAACCCCATTGTGTTGAAGTTGAACACTGGGTGTAAACAGCGCTGATGGCTGGTAGAGCGCTAACATGGCAGGAATGACCACTATAGTTTTGGTCCTACCTCCTCTAACCGAAGCCACCATTGTAATATAATTGTATTTATTATAAGTTAGTACGTATAAATAAATTACCATTGTTTCCCACTTCAAACACAACTTCACCACAGCAGTGATGGGTTTGATGGCCACATTTTCTGGAACACCACACCCAAAACGCCTCTTCTACTTGACATCACTGAAATGGGTGTCCTGAGAAATGACACCTGTCTTTGTGACAGCCGTAGGCTATGTGGCCAGTCAGAAACGCTGTCTGTAAATCATTTCGCTGACATGGACAATGGGGGTTTTTGAGAAAGCCATGTTTCCTTCACAACCTTTGACGTTGAATCTACGCTGCATAAATCCACAGCATTTTGGTTTTTACCAGAATTGGAATCATGTTTGCACAAGCAGTGTAGTCTGATTCAACATATGAGCCATTTCTTTCAATGAATCGATCAAAATGACTCACCCATGGTTTGAATCTAAGGCAATGGTTCTCAAATTGGGGTGCAGCAAACATTCAAAAGGGGCTGCAGGATGACTTAACAGTATTTAATTATTAATATATTAAAATACTTTTTAAATCAAGATGCTTAAAATACATCAAACCAGAACGTGTGCTGATATCATACTCACAATCACAAAATGAATCATGGTTAATTGACTTTAAATCAATTCTTGTAGTTTCTGTTAATTAATAAAAAGTCTGAAAACAAGCAGCTTTGTCATAATTATAGAAGCAATGCTGGAAATAAATTAGCCTGTCTGAGGGCAGCCTTTGAATATTGTGTTGGATAACAGAGAAAAACATTGAGAAACACTGGTCTTGCCTGAATGAACTCACTCGCTTACCGAACGTACGTTAGCATAACATTATCAACTTAAGGGTAGACTATCTGATTCCTAATTAGAAATAGGAGAAAATCTGTTTAAAAGTGAATTTCCTCTTAATTACAAAATGTGTTTATCTATGACATTTTCATAAGCAAAGCTAATTAAAAATTTGACCATTTTATGACCATTTTGCCTTTGCTTAGCAAGCTATCAGTTAGGCCTATTAGCCTATTCGTCAGCATAGCTTACTGGTTAAGAAAAGCTCGAGCCAGAATAAATATATCAATAATGTGCTAAGGTTTTTAACAGACCAAGCATAGATCGGATAGCGCTGCAGGGGGGTCTTGCATGACAATGTTAGCAAAGCATGTTAGCAAAACACAGTTAGTCTAAAATTGCTTACAGCACCTTTAAATTCCTCTGTATTTCTAATAAAACCAAAATCCACTCAGTGAGGCTTTATTAAGCCCAGCCTGAGTGTCAGGAAATGAGAGCATTGTTTTTTTGTGAACTCCATGCAGGGAAGCTAAGCTCGGCTAATGTGCTCGAGTCAGTGGGAGGCTAATAAAGGCTTCAGACAAACACCTTGAATAATCTCTCTCCAGCACTCACTTTTTCCATTCTGTCGTTCTCTTTATGATAGCTTCCTCTATGGTGTTCAAACAGCTGCATTAAAATGGATGAAAAGTAGTTAAAATTAGCATACTATGAGGCTAGTGCGTTTCTCAAAAGGGATAACATTGCTTATGGGGACACTTTTTGCATAAACAAACACTGCGATCAGGCAAACACAGTAAATCACAGTATCTAGCACACACACACTAGCCTTATCTCCAGACCACAATACCACAAGTGTAACATCTTGATAAGCATGAACATTACATAAACTATAGCATATAGAGATTGTGATAAAATTGGTCTATCGATGATAATCTATTTTACTTGATATGGATTCATCTAAACGGCATTAAACACAACAGAAATAAGCAAAAGACAACTGCAAAGTTGTCAGTCTGTGTGTGATTGATGGTGTGGTTTCATCCTTACACAAACTGTAAATTAACGGTTATATTTTCATTTGTAATGTTTCAATGTAATCATTTAAATCTGTTTCATTAGACACCATTTTTGATAAGTTTGTATTAAACCATAAAACTCAGAATGGGGTCCCAAATTAAAAGTTAGTCTACTCTATGGAGTTTAACTGTGACCAAACAGGTTATTTTTCCCTTCGTTCTCAACAAACATGTGGAAACATTTCCTTCCGCATTAATGGTAATGAATATCAAGCTAAATATCGCTAGTGTGATCATATTTTTGGCCATATCGCCTAGCCCTACACCACATGGTCCTATAAATAAAAGTATTTCCCACGAGTGAGGAAAGCTAATTATGAATAGAACAGTGACACTACTATAAAAAAAAATAAAAAAGCTTTTTACGGTTGTGTTTACCGGTTTGTGGGCCTATTAACTTTGTGTGAGCGAAGAAGGTTTTTATGGCCTCTCCTGCTGTTTTGCGAGCAGTTTTAGAGAATAACACAAAAAACGAG
This sequence comes from Onychostoma macrolepis, assembly GCF_012432095.1. Taxonomy (NCBI): domain Eukaryota; kingdom Metazoa; phylum Chordata; class Actinopteri; order Cypriniformes; family Cyprinidae; genus Onychostoma; species Onychostoma macrolepis. Next base: position 36,159,980 of record NC_081163.1, read on the forward strand.
GGGTAGGAAGATGTTCACTCAGAATGAAGATAAGAAATTAAATATTTTCTGCTCTGTATTTCCACTCAAATACAGCTCACCTGCTGATGTGAATATGAAAATGAGCTGTTCATGCATTTCCTCAAAAACCCTCGAGTTCCCCTGCGTTCAAACCCACAGTGTTTTGAAGATCTTCTTTACTGAAATATGATCATTTGCATGTAATTAATAGAACCTCAACGCTAAAGGAGCGGTATGAGCCTCTATCAAAGGTGATCTAGGGAACTGGTTTGCTATAGTAACGCAAAAGGCCAAAAATGGTACAAATTAACCGTACTTCTCACACTCATTTGATCAAATCATTCTGCTGAGAGCAAACGTAAAAGCACGTAACCACACTAATTCCATTTTTTTTTTTTTTTACATCAAAAATGATAAGAAAGCCAACAGTAGCCAAAGCTCCATTCTCACCCAGGCCCCTCCCTGCAGAACTAACATGCCTCTTGTCCAGGATGGTACAGCCATCTGTTGTTTGCTAGGAGGTAGAGAGTTTGTGTGAATGAGTATGACGGTATTTGCTTGTGTGATGAGGAAAAGAAAGGAGACAAAAGCGAATGGGGGGTATGAGTAGAATATGTAAATGTACACATTAATGATTTTCTGTGACTGGCACTCGCGAGTGTGCACTGACAGCAGCTTAAAAAGTGTTTTGCATGAGGAAAAGAGTGTCGATTAATGAAATAACAGCCTGTTCCATTCCGTCTCCACTTATCTACATGGATATGGGGATATAGTCTGTGGGGGGGTAGGATAATCCAACGGGAGTCCGAGCTCAATGTCATATTAACCTAGTTCATTGGCAAAACATGCTTTCTCACAACACAAACACAGCTCCAGTTGTCCAGCAGTTTTTGAGTGCAGTGTTATCATCAACAGAGATACATTAAGATCATAAACTGTGATCACACACATCTGTTTGGAGAACGTCTGTGTGACTAATACACTGTGCTTTTTAACCCAATGACACACTACAGCCTCACACAGGTGAGTCTGAATCCAGGTGTGTGTGACATCTGGCTTGTAAGGACAAGGTGTGTTTCAGTGTTATAAACTTGTAATGACACAGACTTATCTTTGCCCTCGAGCAGTAGGTCAAGATTTAAAACTGTTGATAGAAGGCTTAAAGCTGCACTAGATAAGTTTTTGTGCAGGCCTGCATTTAGCCGTTATTCATCACAATCTGTATTTTTATTGTTTTATATTGCCATTGTTATTATTAATACCAGTCATGTTAATTGCACTTTCAAATTCTCTTGGGAGGTTCATATTTATGAGTTGGGAAGTCATAATAATTACAAGGTCATGCGAGTTCAAATCACCCTGGTCAGAGACAGACAGCGATGTAGGCTACCTTTTCTACAGAAAAATACAGCGAGGTTTTTAACTGTACTTCTACATAATGATAAATACAGAATGTGCATCCGGTGTGTTTTTGCATTTTTTTTTGTTTTTGTGTTTATATTCAATTTATGCAAGTGCTATAAACTGTTATTCTATATAACAATTCATCCCCGTTCTTCTCATAAATACAATCTTTTCCGAATCTACAGAAATTTCATAACACAGCTGATCATGTGACGTCAACATAGTGGCACCCATAAGAGGGCAACCTGCTCCATGTCAATAAAATCAGATTTTTCCTGAAGACTGACAAGCCTCAAGTCTTTAATGCTATTTCTCAAAAGCGTTGTTAATTTCTTTGCATTTAAACACTTCTAATTAGCCCAATTTTTTATTTTTTTTTTAAACTGGGTGCACCTTTAGGAGTGAAATTGTGTGTAGTGTCTTCAAATCAATCAATGCGTTCCAGTGTTTACTTGATTTAATGTCCCCCATAAAGGAACATTAATCTCCAGCTGGGCTTTCTAAACCAACATTAGACCCAAACCAAACCCCACTCATCTGACCAGAGCTGTTGAGACCCAGCTGCCTCGTGTTTGTCAAAGTGTGAAAAAAAACAAGGATGACAAGTCAGAGCATGCTGTTGGGTCAATCAACTCATCCATGTTAAACAAGTAAATAGATTTATAATCAACTGACATCTCACATCCAATCCATGCTCATACAGAATCTACCTTTTCATTACAACGGGGTGTAAAAACACCACATAAGTATATACAATAACCTAGATTATTTGGCTACATGTTTGTAATACATATATGGTATGTAGCCAAAATGACAGCTTTAAGATGTTTTAAGGAATACACAGAATCGCATAAGAAACCTTTTCAACATCTAACAACACGACCTGAGATAACTTTAAATATCCTTCATCAATTTACCATCACTGCTTAGACAACTTAATCACTGGACCACATCAAAAACTACTTCATATTATTCCAGTATGTACTTTCACAGCTTCATAACTTGGGTCACAAGCATCCACAGACATGGAAACGTCTCGATGAGAAAAAAAAAAAAATCGAGCATCTCCAGATTATTAACGTGCAGCCTACGCGACAATGTATCTCTCAAATACCAGGAGCATTAATCAAAAACGACACAAAACTGCAACAAGTTCATGGAATGAATTAAAAGGGCATCTCCGGGGGTAATTAAACAGGGGGGTCGCAAAATGATGAAATATGTAACTTACCCAAAACCGCAAAGGCAATAATAAGCCATTTGATATCCATAGTTCTCCTGTTTCAGCACCGCCGATTAAGTCCAGATATTGCAGGGGGGGGAAATGCAAATGTGGTTATAAATTCCTAATCGCCACTCAGACCTTCAGAAATGAGTCCGGATGGAGTTCTGAACGCGTACACCTGTTCGGACCGCGTCAAAGTGCGTGTACCGACTCCACAACGACTCAATCTCTCCCGAGTCTAACGCGTGTGGCGCGGCTATCCGGCCCCCGAACAACAGCCGTGTTTGTTAAGAGACGCGCGTGCGAGTGAATAAAGCCTTTGGATGCTTTCCTCCGATAAATTACATCCGCCGTTCACGAATGAATCCGATATAGTGAGTTGAACGCTGGGATGGACCCGAGCTCTCCGGTTCCCAGCAGCGCGAGCAGCCCACGCGTGGAGGAGGAGGAGTGAGACCAGCTCGTCCAGTTCGCGTCAAACAACCGGCTTGCTGTGGTCGTGCATAAACTTGTGGAAGCTCTGATATATGAGCAGATGTGGTGCCCTGTCCGTTCTCCGTGAAGAGCGATACGGTGATGCTGCCGCTCCCGCGATCACCTTCAGCTCTTCTCTATTGTCACAAAGAGGCGGCCCAGCCCATCTCTTACTTTCAGTCATGGGCTGCTGCCTGAGGACAGCAGATGGGGGAATCCTACCAGTTGTGTCCCAGTCAAATAAATCTGCTTTAGTCAGTTTTGCATGGCTAAATCACTTTTTATCAGTTGGCACTAGCGACGGCGCAGTTTACGCGCTATTAAAAGCGCAAACGCCGTTTGCTTTGATACAATTCGAGACGATGCTTATCACTGGGAATCGCAATTTAACTGTGCGTTTTCGTTTTAACCATTGCCTACTCGAGTTCATTTACAGTCTGTAAACGGTGCACGCTTGGGCTCTTTCAGCGTGTTATGAAATCGCACGCTTCGTTGATTTCTCGCCACTGGTTTAAAAGTCAGAGAGAAGCGTGTTCTTCATGTTATTGTGTTGTTTAAATACGCCGCCGCATGTGAAAGTTCTAATTATGGGAATTTGAAATTTGATTTCCTGCTGTCCTGCGTTTGCACTTTCAAACTATAGCTCCTCCCACCTACCGGTGCATAACTCCGCCCTCTTGGCGTAATGCCATACTAAACCACCAGGTAACAGCTGCCCCCTAGTTTTGAAACCAGTGCCTAAAGAATAAAAAGTATTATGGGGACATATGTGACCCTGGAGCACAAAACCAGTCTTAAGTCTATTTGTAGCAATAGCCAACAATTAATCGTATGTGCCGAAATTATCGATTTTTCTTTTATGCCAAAAATCATTGGGATATTAAGGCAAGATCATGTTCCATGAAGATATTTAGTAAATTTCCTACTGAAAATATATCAAAACTTAATTTTTGATTAGTAATATGCATTGCTAAGAACTTCATTTCGACAACTTTAAAGGCGATTTAATCAATATTTCGATTTATTTATTTATTTTATTTTTTTGCACCCTCAGATTCCAGATTTTCAAATAGTTGTATCTCGGCCAAATATTGTCCGATCCTAACAAACCATACATCAATGGAAAGATTATTCAGCTTTCAGATGATGTATAAATCTCAATTTCAAAAAATGTAACCTTATGACTGGTTTTGTGCACTAGGGTCACATTTATGTTTGTTCACGTTCTGTATAATGTTTCAAAAGATTTCTATTACAAATAAATTCTGTTCTTTTGAATTTTAATCTTTTGAAAGAATCCTGAAAAAAAAAGTTTAAACATGAATGTTGATAGCCTAAAAATAAGGAATGTTTCTTAAGCAGCAAATCAGCATATTAGAATGATTTCTGAAGAATCATGTGACACTGAAGACTGGAGTAATGATGCTGAAAATACAGCTGCGTCACAGGAACGAATTACATTTTAAAATACATTTTTAATTCTCACCCCTGACTTTTGAACAATAGTGTATCTGCTACAAATTTGTTTAGAAATCTCTTATTATCACTAAAGTGTGTCAATTAATGTAAAGTATGTAAAATATCAATATTTATGTAAAATATTAAACTACCTTTAATCTAATACCAGACTGAATTGTACCAACAGCTGAAAACATGGACGTATTCAGATTTGTGCATAAATTTATTGTATTTCCCAGCCATTTCATATTAAGTAAAATTGTAAAAGCAAGTACAATTGAAAACTACATTAATATGATTGCATATTGGAAAAGTATAACCCTCCTCATCTGAGCCATAATATAAAAATGAAATAAATAAGTGAACATTAGGAAGTTTTATATTAAATTAGCTGTTCACGCAGATGATATCAGTTGTGTCATTTAATATCCATTGACATGGTCACAAATCAAATTATAAGCCAGATGTGAAATGAAATAAGGTTTTTTGCCTCTCACCTTGTTTTTGACCTGTAACTGTGTTATGTTTTTAATACTGGAGAGCGGTGCTCATGTATAATTTGACTCCTGCTCATAATTGGTTAAACTGATGGTTTTACAACTCAGTGTCTCGTGTAAAATTATTGTCTTGATATGTAAGTCAGAGAACAGTCAGAGACGGATCTCATGTGATAAAGGCTGGGGTCTGATCATCCGTCAGTCACGGGTGAATGTGGAGGAGTATAGTGTGTTCCAGCCTGTAAGGACAATCACTCCATTGTTATTGCTGCATGTACTGTACAGTACAATACTAGTCTGTTTTTAATTGGGAGTTGTTGTACCATCACAGTGCATGGAACAAAAAGCATATTCGAGTCAATCAAAAGAAAGACAATCTAATGAGGGAACAAGCCATGTGCAATATCATCATATTGTTCACTGTAATGAACCACTCAGTTATTCTGTGTTGTTTTTGTTAGTGAAAACTGTGGGCATAATATCTTCGCTCTGACATTTAGACAGTTTTTCCCCATTATTAAAAATGGTTTTAATCGCACTTTATTATTTTTCCACTTTTTGGAACAGAACATTGGTTTAGAAGCACAAATAATCAGGAAGTTTGAACAACTTAATTCCATCACTGTGAGGAAGCGGTTCTTCCTGCTCCAGGCGCCACCATCATGCCCCCAAGCAATGCACTTAACGTCTGCATCTGCAAAGATGAGGCTTTACAAAATCAATTCAAACCCAATCACACTTATAGGTCAGAGATAAGATTGCTGTCAGTCATTTGTTATACAAAGAGAGATGGCTAAGTGTTTTATAATAGAGTAAGTGATAAAAAATGATAAACATGCCAATGTTTCGTTACAATAATTTCATTATGAACAGCTTGTCCAGAACTTCTTTAATATACATATGTTTGTGTGTGATTTTTTTAATCAATATGGCAGCACGGCTCAAAAACTGAAAACATTTTAAAATTAGGAATAAAATCTGATAAAAAATGTCATTGTAAATTGTGCCTCTTTAGCTCTTTAGTTTTATCATTTCTATAAATGCAATAATGAGCATTGTAATGCCTCTGAAAAGATGAGTGGTGTCTTTTAACTGCAAGGTGGAGTGATTATACACTATTCTTTAGCATTGATGCTTCCATAAAGAACTTTTAACATCCATAAAACCTTTCCATTTTACAAATGTGACCCTGGACCACAAAACCAGTCTTAAGTGTCAATTTTTCGAAATTGGGATTTATACATCATCTGAAAGCTGAAAGCTTTCCATTGATGTATGGTTTGTTGGACAATATTTGTCTGAGATACAGCTATTTGAAAATCTGGAATCTGAGGGTGCAAAAAAATCTAAATATTGAGAAAATCACCTTTAAAGTTGTTCAAATGAAGTTCTTAGCAATGCATATTACTAATCAAAAACGACGTTTTGATATATTTACAGTAGGAAATTTACAAAATATCTTCATGGAACATGATCTTTACTTAATGTCCTAATGTTTTTGGCATAAAAGAAAAATGGATAATTTTGACCCATACAATGTATTGTTGGCTATTGCTACAAATATACCCCAGCGACTTAAGACTGCTTTTGTGCTCCAAGACTGGTTCTTTAAATTGGAAAGCAAAAAAAATGTTCTTCAAATTAAAAATATTCTTTAGACTAAGAAAAATAAAATGAAAGTTTCTTTGGGGAACCATTTTGAAACCTTTATTTGTAAGAGAGTACCAGCCATAATTCTCATTCATATATCCAACAGGTCCATCTCCTGTTACTTTTCTGGTAGTATTTGGCTGGTCATGTGATCTCGACCCACATGACCACTGGACACTGGAGTTTTAATCATATTTTTCAGAACAAAACTAAGCCTTTAAATGGTATCTGCTATGTTTCGGCAGTTATCTGAATGTTTAACAGCTGTGTACATATTTGTTCAATTCTGCACAGCATCACCAGCGCTCGGCCCATTAAACCAGAAACCTACAGACTCTTTTCAATGACAGATATTAGCTTATATTACCTTCCTTATGAAAGCAGATCGTCTGCTTAAATTCATTCATTCCCAAACCTCATATGTAAAATGCACAAGTGAGGCATCTGCTTAATAGTTTTGAGTCCCATAATGAGGAAAGGAAAAAATGGTTTCATGGTCAGTTTTTAAAGCTTTATGACGACTTCAAGGAGCAACTTAACACTGTGTTGTTGCCTCAGGGAGATAGATTTGCTTAGGCTTTTCATCTGACGTTTGCATATTTTGCAGCACATTCAAAAAGTAAATAAATCATTCATTTCCTCCATTTGCCGTGTCTCTGGGGCTCTTTTGGGAGCTCATAAGGGATACTGAGCTAAAATATGAGAGCAGTTTTTCTCTTCCCCTTCATCTCTTCCAGTGTGTACAAACACACACACACATTAATAGTGCTAAACAAAACACACACACATGTGAATACAAAATTGCTTACTATCTAATCACTACAACCAGGTAGAATAAGTTCAAGAATTATAAAAGATGTCTACAAGCAAAACCACTTCTCAGCTAGGGCGCACTTTTACATCAATTTTAAATCAAACACTGGGATTAAAGGAACATTTCACCAAAAAAAAAAACATTTGCTGAAATTTAGCATTACATCAGTTACTCTGCCGTCAGAGTCCATTAAAACATCATAATAATGACTCCAGTCCATCAATCAACATCTTGTGAAATGAAAAGCATGTTTGTAATAAACAAATCCATCATTTGTGTGTTACACAAAATACAATGTGGTCAGTACAAACCGTCCTTTTTACATGTTTAATGTAGTTTGGGTTTTCAAGGATGAGTGAATGTCATGCTGGCACCTGCTTAATTTGGCATGCATATCTATATGTTTACTTATTCTTTTATTCATGCTGTCAGATTAATAATCTATTTCCTTATATGGCTGAATTTTATTATTTAAATGTGTTTGCTGTCTGTGATCCCACCAGTTGAAAACCACTAGTCTAAGAACATGACATAGTGTGAAAAAAAAAAGAAAAAAGAAAAGAAACCACACGAAGCAATTTGTGAGTCAAAGTAAAAAATATTCCATGAAAATTGTGCAAATTCAACATTTATTTTAGCTGATGTTTAGCACAGGCTCCTCTTGCAAATAGAAAAGCTTGTATTTTGAAGCATCAGTAATGAAGTGCCTGATGCATACCCAAAATAACACTGGGGAGAAGCGTTGAGAGCTGAACTGAAACAGTGAACCATCATCATCACAGTAATTAAAGTGCAAGGGGAGGTAATGCGCTGCATTGGTTGGATGCTCTCTTTTTAGCAGATTGTATCAAAAACAATTTTGGGACAATAATTACGTCTGAAGCAATCTTAAGTAATTATTTAGCTATTTTGGGTGGGAGAGAATCAAATCTTTTCATATTTTTGTATACAATACCAACCACCTTGGGTCGTTTTCACTCTCTCATATGCCTTATGTGACAACAACTATGAGCAGCACAAACATGCGGTCTGGCTGGAAGTACCAATTCCAGACCGATTGAGAAACGCTACGAAGCAAGACGTCTATCGGAGAGAGGAAGAGATGGAATACAAAAGAATGATTGAATATTTCATTATATTGTGTTAACTTTACTCATGTCTGATGCGGAGACTATTTGAATAAAACATGACATCCAGTGCAAAAAAGGCTTTGGTGAGGGAATAACTCTTCAGAGATGAAAAGCTCGTATTAATGAGCTGTAAGAATGAGAAAATATGCTTTTTGTTATTTTTTTCTCCTCTCCTTTTCTGATATGAGCAGCGCCGACAACAGAATGGCAAGGTCAATAGGACCTGACAGTGTAATATCTCTTATAACCAAAATTAGAGTTTAATGAAACAGGATATGAGAACATTCTGACATGACGATGTGATTGTCATTGGAGAGGCAATTCTTCCTCATCTCCGGCCTGGATGAGGCTTTCACACAGACTGTCCAGGCTGTATGATGGCTGAAGATACAACCTGGAGAGCGAGAAATCACTCTTTATTACAAGTCCTGAAGGAGCTGATGTGTAAATGGATGTAACAAAGCGGCGTATGACAGCTTGTGAAGACCCGGGGAGATTCTGACAGGATAAACCCGACGCACCGCCTCAGATGTCCAACAAAACTGTCTTCATTTTGATGATGTTCCCAGGAACTACAGTGAATCATTATGGGAACCAAAGAGAGATAAATGAGAAAAACTAGATGTCATTTTTCACAGAGACTTGGCTTTCGTCACAATTATGACAAATAATAGATATTTCTGTCAGACGGAGAATGATGTACATTTCCATTAACAAGTGTACAGTAGAATGGTTTTGCCTGCAAGTACTCGTGTACCCTGACTTTAGGGTATAACAAGACAAAGTTAATATACCATTTCATTAGTACACAGGGATGTCAAACTGCTACATTTTTCTCTGAATCAATTATTCATCAGAGAGACTTTTAATGTGAAGTATTAATATAAAATGACTCTTTCCTATGCTCGTTCCTCTTTTGCTGTTTTTTCAAATAACTCACTCATATAGATGTTCACACAAGCTGCTAATAGTATATTTCCTAACCTGATCTCACAAGAAAACTATTTTATAAGGTGGCTATTTAGTATTAATTTGCATGATGTGATCTTTAAAAAAGCATGATGGTCCACCCATAAAATTAAACATCTTTAAACAAATTGTATGAAGTACAAATGAGAGTATACATATGAATTAGCCGTTAATATGTCAATTCATGCTAGGATTTTTCCACCCCAAAAATATGGCATCCTCTAGAGGCTGTTATTTCTGAACGATGACTTACAGTATTTATTAAAGCAAACAAACAAAAACGAAACCGTTCCGTGCTTTGAAGTGCTTTGTGAATGGTGAATGTTAATGAGTCCAGGATAAGTGCAATCCAGGAAGATTCATTCCCCAATAACAAGTCCTTTCTAATGCACTCTTTTATTCTCATGACAGCAGGGTCATCAGACACGGTCTTTATTCTTTCCATTTATTACATCTTTCCCAGACTCGCTCTGTAATAAAGGTGATCATTGTGATGAGCTGCTCTACAACTTCATAATCATTACATTAACGGAGAAGGTTGGCAGATGTGTGGGTTCTTTAACAGGCTCACACAACCTATTCAGGTGCATGCATCAGATGTGCTAGGGAAAGTTTTGTGCAAAAAGGGTCCTCCAAATGTTTGGATAATAGTAGCATAAATTCATTTTGTCAAGACTTTGCATTGACTACATAAATGGTGGAAACATGTTTAATTTAAATAAATAATAGCAATAATAATAATGAATTTAGAATAAAGGTAAATAGAGCTTTTTAAAACTGTTCTAATTGGTCCACTGTGTACTAACCTTATTATTTGGCAATCAGTCAGTAAAACACAGAATGTATATTGCCTTTCTTTAAAGTAATAGTTTGTTGTTGGTATTACCAAGAACCTTTAACAGCCGTGGAACCTTTCCATTTTCACAAAAGGTTTTTGTAGCAGAAAGTCATTCTTTGCACTAAAATTCACACAATACTGTTATTTTAAGAACCTTTTGCTCAAAGGTTCTTTGCAAAACCAAACCAATGTTATTTTTATGGCATCATTGTTGCTGGTGCTTAAATGCACTTACACCAACAATATATTCCAATATTATTTCAAACCTAATGATTCAAAAACTTTACACTAATGTTTCCAAACTTACTAAGGAAACTGGTTTCAGACCGACTTCCAAGACACTTCAATGTCACATCTAGTGATTAAGAACAAAGATGAGATTTTTAGGAAACAAATCACATATTTATTGACAATCATAACATGGAAATATATTTTAGGCAGATGCTAAACAGATGCTGCCTTTTTGGGACCTTACTTGTCCCCATCTCTATAAAGCTCACCCCTATACACTGTACCCTAACCCTAACCATATCAAACCCACTACTCAGTAAAAGTGTTTTTGAAGGTCCAGGAAGGGAACCACAGTTTTGAGTATGGTAAAAATATGAGTTTTTTACGGATCCAATTCGATCAAAGTGAGGACACCACTTCCAGTTTCATTAAATAACCATTAAACACTTGATTCCCACTATTAAATATTAAAGTGCAGTATTTGGCACTTTTTTCCACTTTTTTTTTTTTATTTAAAAATCATCCCTGAGCTGAGAGGCCATGAGCAAAGGGAAAAGAATGAGACTGAAAAAGGTGAATTCGAACGACTGTCCATACTCTCCACTACTGCAATTTGGTTTAATTTGTAATTTAGTCTGGCTTAAACAGAAAATGGTGGGTGGAGTTAGTGTAAATAGCTTTTGCCAACAAGATGCCTATTTGCACTTAGTGTAAATAGATACTCTGTAAATGTAAAAAAAAGAAAATGGGCGTTTAATTCTTTAAAGTGTTCCACCCGACAGCATTTTTATACTTTCCACCAACAGTATCTGGTACACAGGATTGTGTGATGTAATAGACAGGAAAGGATACATCAGTGCTTTACTTTAAACTTTGAATTTGGATGTGCCTTAATGCCTCCCTACCTCTGTATACTTCCTGCGAAGGCAGGTTTCAGAAACAGCCTCCGACTTCTAAAGAGGATCTTCATCACCACACAAGTGGGCTGTAGGAAGAGAATGGAGGAGATAACTCACTTTACATCTCTAAACTATCCGTCAGCAAACAAAAACACATTACAGCTCAAAGCTTAAATGAATTTGTGACTCATTTTAGTTGACACATTCAGCATTTTTGTCCACATCCCAGCTGTAGCCACGTGTATTTTCAACATTGTCATTATCATCATCATCATCATCATTAACAGTTCAGCTGCTACCATCTCTTTTTTCCTGTTGGGTTCACGTTGTCCTCCAGAAGTCGCTGCTATGAATTGTTTGCTCTCATCAAGCAGGGTTTGATGATGAGGGGTCCAGCTGCACACCGAGCCCACCTGTTCTGAGCACAACACCAATCACTCCTCACCCGACGATCTCGGGCAGCTGGAGCGGCCACAGCCTCCGTGCTGATGAACACATTGAAATGTAATCACTCCCGCTGCACACTGTAAAAAAATAAGTGTAATTTGAACAAAAAATTTGTAAAAATGCTACAGAAAAAAAACTATAACACTGTAAAAAAAATTCTGTAAAATTTACGTAAAAAAATGGCAGCTGTGGTTGCTGGAATTCTACCGTAACAAATACTGTAGCAACATTTTAGGTTTTAACTTAAATTTACAGTTAAATACTGTAATTTCATTAACTGATATAATGTTAATATGCCAACCTATTGAAGTACTGAAATCTGTTTTGTACCTTTGTAATGCACTGATAACCACCAAATGCAGGTGGTGATGAGAAAGTCACATGATGAACCGAAGCCCATCACAAGCAGCTTTTAAATAATATATATATATATATATATATATATAAGGTGCACAGTGTCATTCACACAAACACTAAACACCATCATGGTGAGACTCATTAAACTGAATTATGCAATAAACATTAATTTAACAACATTAGATGTAACATACAACCCTAATAAACATAACTGATAAGAAGAAACTAAGAAGAAACATAGTTATTTCAAAGAAAAAACGTCCAATTTGAAATGCAACGCAGGGAATTGTGGGAACATCAATTTACAGTTTATTTACCTGTAAATTTTACATTCTTTTTCACTTCCAAAAACAGTATTTCGCCATAAAATTGTCTGAAATGTCTATTACAGTTTTTCACCATATATATTAGGGGAACTTACCGTTAACCATTTAACAGGTTTTTACTGTAGCATTTTCACAGTTTTTTACCGTTAAAATCCACAGTCCTTTTTTACAGTGTAGGTTAACTGTAAGTTCCCATACTATATACAGGGAAAAACTGTAAAACATCTAACCAGACATTTCATGTAATTTTACAGTAAAATGCTGTTAATTGTACAGTTTTTAGAAGTAAAAAAAAACAAAAAAACAAAAACTAATCAATGTATAATTTAGTCAAAAACTGTAAACTGATATTCCCAGAATTCCCTGCATGACACTCCACATTTGAAAGTGTTTTCTTTAAATAATCATGTTTTTTAATAGTTTTGTTATCAGTTATGTACATTTGTGCTTTATGTTACATCTTCTGTTGTTTAATGAAAGTTGATTGCATTATTTAAGAATCATGTGTGTTTGCATGAATGGCACCTTCTATATATCAGTATATACTTCTGCTTGTGGTGAAGCTACTTTTGATGAGCTTTGATTCTTCAAGTGGATTTCTCTTTTATCGCCTGCACTATTATGGTGGTTGTCAGTATGTTAAAAGTTCAAAACAGATTTTAATAGCAGTGTGTGTTGTTGAATTTACTGGTTTACATTGAAATTTTCTTGTTCGCAAATTACAGTTTTATACTGTAAATTTTACAGTTTGTTGTGTGTGTGTGTTTACACAGCTGCCAAAATAATTTTGTAAAAACTACAGATTTTTTTTTACAGTGCATGCCTGATGCTGTACGTTTCACAGCAGTGACATGAGCTCTATTGAGCAACAGTGAGTTATGTAATTGTTTTTTTCGAGCTTGAGAGGGTGTGAAAACAGTGGGCTGGTTTGGGACACACAGTGGAGGTGAAGTGGTGGAGGAGGAAACAGAGAAGGATGAAAAGCAGAGTGCTGAGCGGGGAGAAAGGAAGGGTTGAGTGCTGATGATTAATGTGTTATACTGAGCAAAATTCACTGGAAAGAATAATTCACCTCTTTTATTTTTTACTCACCCTCATGTTGTTTCAAACCCGTATGCAGTTATTTTTCAATGGAACCTAAAAGGAAAACATTACGAACATTAGGAGGCATTTACACAGCACAGTTTTCAACTTAAACTGATAATTTTTCATGGGATTTGGCCAAAAAACAAACACAACACAACTATGGCATTTTGGGAGCCTAAAAATGCAAAGTTTTAAAAAATAGATTTCAAAGTGCAAGTTTTTGAAAACAAAAACATTGTCTTCATGTATACTACAAAAATGCAAATTTGTGGAAGCGGTGATGTCATGCAGATGAGTATTACGTGTTTAATCTGTAGGTATGTGCAAAAAAAATAATAATAATCAATAGGTATGTGCATAGGCATGTAGTGTTTTTTTTTTGACATGGCCAACTACTGGCGTGGCATGAATAATACAATGTTTTTAGTCATATTCATGGATCCGCGTGAACGGGGATCATTTTGACAACCTTTCATCTGTACGCAAAACTTTTCAGAACTGCAAAGTAAAAAACATTACCATTGTTGTTAGTAAATGTACCCTTAAAGGGATAGCTCACCCAAAAAGGGAAATTTCCCAATGATTTACTCACCCTCAAGCCATCCTAGATGTATATGACTTTCTTCTTCGAGACAAATCCAATCGGAGTTATATTAAAAAAATGTACTTGCACTTCCAAACTTTATAATGGCAGTGAATGGGGTTTAAGATAAAGTTAGGTGGATGAAGTCCAATAAAAATGCATAAATCCATCATAAAATCTGCTCCACATGGCTCTGGGGGGTTAGCTATAGCCTTCTGAAGAAAATCGATACATTTTTTTTTTTTGTAAGAAAAATATCCATATTAAAAACTTAAACCGTAATATAAATCTTAATCTCTAGCTTCCATCAACTCACATTCATGAGAGAGTAAGCTGCGGTGAGAATATGCTAGTCTCGCGAGAACTAAGTTTTGTTTACAGCAAAGGAAAACCAGTCTCCTCTTGGTTTATATGGAAATCCTCTGACATTTTTCTACACAAAGCCTTGTTTAGTGACCGGTGTTTTGTTTTGCTTTCTCCACTGCGTTGCTGTGTTTGTCACTTCTGGATTCGCCACAGCATTCGACCCGATCTCATGAAATAAAAAATAAACCTCAACAACGAACAAACTCAAAATGTAGGTGTCATTGTGATTGCAAATTTGGGTAAGCATGTTCTAGTATGACATATGTTTATTCTAAGGGGGATTTTTACTGTTGTGTTTATGTTGGTTATGTTTTTGCATCAATGCATGTTGGTTTTGTAGTTAAAGTGATAGAATACTTATTAGCTGGATTTCTGAATCGGAAAGCATATGCTTGGAGCACTTAAAAATGTAAACACGAAAGCTAGCATGTTTGAAATTGAGTTTTTATTTACCATGCACTTGTGTGGACTTTCAGTGGATGGGCTTTCTTTGTTGTCTGAATATAAATCAAAATAAATTTTACAATACACAATTTACAGTATACACATTTTGACTTAAAGGTCTGTCCAGACCAGTCCATGTTGAAATGCTTTTCTTATGTTAGAAGTGATGAACTCTGTGACTGTTTAAAATGATTTTAGTTTTCCTTGCATTCATTTGTAATCTGGCAATGTCAAATTAATGTTATGTCAATGCTGAAATTAAATGTGAATTAAATTAAAACATTAAATGTGTTTTTCTTGTTAAAGGTTCAGGTGAAACACCAGGAAGAAGAATCCAGCACTGGATGGTCAGCCTTGAGGAGCACATCATTTGTGAGGGCATCCAGCTGGCTTTTCTGTCTGGGCTCGCAGCTGATTTTTCTACTTACAACAATTTCAATCTTCAATGTCAAGCTGAAGACGCATGCATGTTGGAATTTATTCAAAGGTTAGATACTTGGATGCATACATTCAATTCACTTCACATTTTATTTCTATATAACTTTTTACAATACATATATTTTTAAAGCAGCTATACAGAAAATGTATGTTTCATTGAAACATTTGGCCCTAATAAACAGGGAATCTAGCATCAAATAGAGAAATTTGCTATCAAATATTTGAGCCCCAGTGAGCAGTAGGTGAATGTCAAGGAAATAAAATGTCTATCGGTGGTGAGGTGTTGGTGGAAACCTTGAAAGGAAGCAGATTCATCTAGGACCCATCCTTCTTTAGCATTAAAATGATGATCATGTGCATATGTTACAGTTCTATAAGACATGGCTGAAATAGTAGTGTATAAGATGTGTTATGTCAATGCTTGAACAAAGAGATATCTTTAATCTAGACTGAAACACATCATTCAGTCCAAAAGAGTGTTGGAGCTTCTTAAGAAAGCTTTCCTTTCCTGACAAAGTATAGTGAAGTGTTCTTGATACAAGAATATAATTTTATATACTTGTAATATTTATATGTTATCCGTGAGTACCCTTTTTGGCAACACTTTAGAATAGGGAACACTTATTCACCATTAACTACGACTTTTCCCTCAATAAATTCCTAAATTGCTGTTTATTAATAGTTAGTAAGGTAGTTGTTAAGTTTAGGTATTGGGTAGGATTAGGGATGTAGAATAAGGTCATGCAGAATAAGGCATTACTATGTGCTTAATTAGTACTAATAAATGGCTAATTGTCTAGTAATATGCATGCTAATAAGCAACTAGTTAAGAGACCCTAAGATAAAGTGTTGCCATCTGTTTTTTTCCCCTCCACACTAATTCTAAACACACACATTTGTTTTTCAGGTGGTTCATCGAGATAAATCCGGAAAAGGGACCAGGGCTGGAGGAGTCATATCAAAGCTGACGGGGAAGGTCACCCGGAAAAAGAAAACTGTGAACCCTCGTGTCTGCAGTCTACTTAAAAAAATTGATGGATTTTGAGTTGGACTTTATACCATTATTACACACCACAGACCACACACACACTCACTTCACACACACACACACACACACACACACACGTTTGTTTTTGTGAAAAGTGGAGACATCCCATAGGTGTAATGGTTTTTATACTGTACTTACTGTATGTGCTATTGTCCTACACCAACCCTACACCTAAACCTACCCCTTACAGGGAACTTTCTGCTATTTCAGATTTTCAATACACTCCATTCTCTGTGATTTATAAGCGTTTTGAAAAGTGGGGACATGGAGTAATGTCCTGAAAAGTCACCTTCTCCTTGTAATACCTGTCATTATACAAATTTATGTCCTCATTTGTCACAAAAAATGTGTGTGCGCACACACCCACACACACAGTCTCTTGATCTCTATTTTTCAGGTATTCATTAATTTCTATTCACTCAAAAACATTTACTCAGGTGTTCTCTAAGTTTTTCACTTAATCTTTGTGTCCAGAGTTATTTTTTTGGACGGACTGCATGACCTATTAGAATTAATTGTTAAAGAGTTAAAGCAATTTATTTATCATTTATACAGCTGAAATGTACATTTATTGTCATAAATGTAATAAGCTTTGGGCTTTATTTTACAATTTGTTTTCATTTTGTACCAATGTTCTGTAAGTCAGAATCTGATTTGTGGAATATGTTGAGTTTATTTCTGTTATGACCACTTCTTCCCCTTAAATTTCAATTATTGTCTTTAATGTATTTTCTAAGAAAGTTTTTTTTTGTTTGTTTGTTTTTTTTTTAATAAAGCAAAACAAGTTTTGAATCAACACTTTAAAGCTGCATTACTTGTGTTACATTTCAAGTCACTATTTCAAAGGGTACACATATATATTAAAAACCAAGAAGAAAATGTTGTCCTTTTTACTAGCAGGCCATTACTCAATAGCGTACACAATGGCATAGTATATTTGTATTGTAGTTTACACATTGTTTGTTTAGTTGTGAAGTAGAGCAAAAAAAGTGTTATGCTGTATTTGCAAAAACAGTAGTCAATTGTAAATTTCACCAACAGTAAGACACAGTTAATTTTACAGTTACTTGCTGGCAACCAAGCTGCCAGTTCTTTACTGTTTTTTAACAAGACAATTTTTAACAGTGTACGTCCTCCATCATCCGCTGGAACGCCACTCTCTTGTGAATGCACATAGCAGAAGCTAGAGATTACAGTTTATAAAGTTTTAAATAAGGATATTTTTCTTACAAAAATCAAACTTTATCTTAAACCCCATTCACTGCCATTATAAAACTGGGAAGAGGCAGGACATTTTCTAACTTTGATAGTATTCATCTGAAAGAAGAAAGTCATATACACCTAGGATGGCTTGAGGGTGAGTAAATCATGGGCTAATTTTCATTTTTGGGTGAACTATCCTTGTAATGGGGTAAAATGTCAAAATGTATTCACCCTCATATTATTCCAAAACTTGCATGACTTTAATTAAATGTTTAGCTACACAAGGACTTTACAAACTGTGATGACATGAGGGTGGGTAAATGATGACAGAATTTTTGGTTGAACTATTCCAATAGAAACAAAATTTCAAATCATCAGCAACACACACAAAAAAAAAAAAAAAAAAAAAAACAGTGGAAATTTAACAGCAAATGGCTGTAAAAATGCTAAGGTAAAAACCTGTTGACTGGTTAGAAGGTAAATTCCCTTACTATATACATTGAAAAACTAAAATAAATAACAGGGCAGTTAATGTATTTTTACAGTAAAATACCGTTAATTTAATTTTTGGAAGTGAAAAAGAGCAAGTGTTTAAAGTTGCATAGAATGTATCCCGTTTAAAGTGCCATTGCATGTGAATCTGTTCTTAAGATGTTTATCATGTGTTTGTAGATTTTAAGAGTGTTAAGAAGCTCTCCAATATGCATGTGGGCTTACTGGGTGCTAAAATAAAATCCTACAAAAGCAAGCACAGTCAGCAAGCTGTAATCAAAGACTCACTTGTTTAACATCAGACTGGGGTTTTAGAAAGAGACATAATTTCAAAGTAAAGATCTCATCAAAGCACACTGGAGGAAAAAAAAACATACTGATTTTCTAGACACAGAAATGCCTTGCTTCTATTGCCACTGAATCAATGTGTTGCATTAGCACATATCATAAGAGACTACACAGAGGACAGAAAAGCAGACATAATAACTCAGAGAGACACAGACTGTGTTCTGGCCAGGTGGATTAGTAATGACTTTCATTGACTTTCAGAGGTGCTTGGCAATTTCACAGTCCGGATTTATTTGGTAGAGATTTCGGGTCACACTGAGCTAGTGTCCTCACTAGCATCGCTTGTGTGTGCACTCGTCACAAGAGATGACACAGTGTGCCTCTCTCTCTCTCTTTTAAAAGTTCTGGCTCTCTCCCACTTACTCACAGTCACATTCCCATCTTCTTTCTGTTCCTCTCACTCTTGACAATTTTATAATGCACTTAGCAGCACACAGAGGAAAGAGACGAAGGAGAATGAGAGACAGATAGGAAGAGGTTGCTCAGGGAGAAATAAGTGGCTGTAGCTCATCCATAATGCAGTGTCCTGGTCAACAATCATGTCACTTTGGGCAGAACTGTCCAAAATTCACTCCGTACGGCCAAATGCAAAACTCCAAAATCCTTTCAGACAAACGACGTGGTGATACACAAAGCAAAACTGCTGCTGAAGATGAAACGGATGCATAAATCATAATCTTGTCTACACATGCTCTTCTGTGTTGTCTAATACATATACATCACAAACATTCATGGGAGCCACATGCCAGCTGGGGTCTGTTTTCTGTTTTCAGTTGTTGATAATAAAATAGATGTCATTCAAAATCATTCCCATATTACATGTCCATGCAGGTCTCAGGAGATAAATCAAAGTCAAAGATAAATGACTCAATTTGAGTCAAAGATGGGTGTGTGTGTGTGTGTGTGTGTGTGTGTATGTGGGGAAGGTGATCAGTTTTATACAAAAATAAACATCTTAATAATAATCAAAGAAGAAATAAGGTTTGTTTAAAGGTTAGGTTCAAAATAAGCACGTGGAAAGACAAAAACTACATAATAAAATTCTACTCTACTTGGTCTAAATAAATGTAACTATAAAAGACACAACAAATAAAATCAATCACTTTAAATTATACAAGTGATTTTAGCCATCACTATTCATCATTATCAATATTATAATATTACAATTACAATATTCATTTTGAAAGATTGAATTTAACAGTGTTTAAATTTAACAAAATATAAAAATAGAAGAAAT
Organism: Onychostoma macrolepis; assembly: GCF_012432095.1. NCBI lineage: Eukaryota > Metazoa > Chordata > Actinopteri > Cypriniformes > Cyprinidae > Onychostoma > Onychostoma macrolepis. The sequence goes on from NC_081163.1 coordinate 36,179,944, forward strand.
AAGCATCCACTATATATATATATATAGCATATTTGGGCCTTTATATGTGGTCAAATTATAATTATATTCATCTTAAACACTATGAGCTTTATATTAAAGATGACATATACCTCTCCAGAAGTATGTGCATGAATGTGACTAATTAAAGACATTCATATGTATTTTTGGTAACGCATTTCATGCAAATGAAGTCAAGCAATGTGTCTTAAATGCAAATATATAGCAAACTGAATGTATTCAGTGGTAATTAGTTAGACAAGTGACAGTTATGACAGAGGCTTATGCTTAAAGCATATTTATGAAGTTCGGAGATGAGAGGGAGGGCCGATGTCAGTCACCTTCAAGTGTTAATACACACGGCATACATCTCCTCATACAGCTCCTCATGAGCTGCAGCATTAATAGCTGATTGTGTGTGTGTGTGTGTGTGTGTGAGTGTGTGTGTGTGTGTGTGTGGGTGTGTGGGGCAGGTCAGCCCTCCCTCATCCTCTCTCTCTCTCTCTCTCTCTTCTCAATGCTTAAGCTGTCTCAGGTGTCGAGCACCCAGGAGTCAGTCACCATGACAGCAGCTCAGCCTGAAAGAGGCATCGGGGAGGAGAGCTGTCACTCTTTCCTTCCCCAACACTAACCACACACTCCAGCCTTGAGAGTTCACAACCACCTTACAATAGATCACGTAAGCATTCATCTGTGGTGGGGTTTTTTCACATGTTGTCTTTTTGCATACAACCTTATAGCATGCACTTATATACTTTCTGAGCATTTAGTTTCAAAATCATTGGTGTTAATTAAGAGTTTTATATAATAATTTACAAGTACGCTGCAAACAATATTTCTATTTGCTTTGTAAGATGCATATTACCACTGAATTCACCTTTAAATAATCAATGTATTCTGAATTCAGAATAAGTGTATTCAAGTAAATAATTACCTTTAATTAATTTAATTAAACACTGTAATTAAGAAAGTAGTTGTCATGCCCCTGGACTGTTTTGTTGTGTTTTTGCTCCCCATGTGTTCCGTGACCCAGTTTCTCCCTTGTATTATTATGTCATTTGGTTCAGGTGTGTCTGGTGATTAGTCCCTCGTTAGTCTGTCCAGTCTGTGTTTGCTGGGTCTCTCCTGTTCCCAGGTGTGGATAACCCTTTATTCTGGATTATAATAAAGACTGTTCGTTTGACCCACGGCTCCGTGTTCCTTCCGGCAGCGTAACTGTGACAGTAGTACAAACCCCTGAACTAGAGAAAACAAAACTATGTTTTGAGCTGTACAGGTTAAAAATGGCAGAACGTCTACCTTTTAAATTCAATAAATGTAAAACATTTTGTTTCTAAGATTTGCTTGCTAGGATTGTATTAAGGGAGTTTATTTGAAATAAAATAAAGTTAAGTGAAGTTAAAGATGACGTTAAGATGCTGAAGTTTATCTAAATGTTTCACTGTAATTTCAACGTCTTCCATTTTAATTGTAATTTTAATTAGTCATTTTATTGTGTTTTTGTCATTTTTATTTCATTAGTTTTTTTAAATAAAAGTTTTTAACTTTAAGTTTTAATTTTTATTTAACATTTTTAAATATATCATTTTTTATTAGAGTTTTAGTACATCAAGTTAAACTAAATAAAATGTGAAATGTTGCCTTGCAACTAACTGGATAAAATAAGTTTATTTAATAAGTTTATTTAGTGCATTTGTTTTTGGTTTTAGTTTAATAGCCCTGGTCCCTCATTATGTAAAATGCACACGTTTATGACTTCATAATGATTGCTATGCATCACGGTGTGTAAACGCACTAATAGAATTATATACACACATTATTTTAGGCCAGTTTAAAAATGCAGCACACACATAACAGGTCTCTGCTCCGTCCTGTTCCTAAAAACCTTTAAAAACCACTGGCATATATCATTCACTTGTAATATATTTGTTTGTCTCTTCCAAACGTATGCTAGGCGTGATCAGAGCATTAGAATAAACAGATGATTCACTCCACGAGAAACCTGAGTGTTTAGAGATGTGGGAAGAGGGAGGCAGGGCAGTGCATCGTGCTCCGCAGGTCCTACCGAGCGCTTGATGGGTGAGGTGTGTAGATCACAGTGTGCGGAGAAAGACACGGGTGAGTATGTCGGTGTACTCAAAGGCCAGTGAGGGAGGACTGAGTTGTGACTCAGTCGTGACTCAGACTTTGGCACACACTGTTTTAGATCCACAGCAGAGCTCCGCCAGTTAAAGCTCGGCAAGCTCAATGCTAACAGTTACCATGGAGATCTCCACAGGGGCACATACTAAAATCTATCAGATTTTACTAAGTGTGAAAAGAAGTGCTTTTATTCCCTGTAGTCTGTGTCTGCTGGTTGCTAGTGATGCACACCCTTAGAGCAGCAAGGCTTGCTCAGGTCATGTGGATGTTTGCTTTCATAGCGGCAACAAAAGGGTGACAAATAACCTGTTAAATACATGTCTCTCAGTCTGATTTCAGAGATTCACTCACTATGACCTTTTTCTCTTTGTACCACATTCCCTTGCTTGCTGTGTCTGTAAAAATCAGAGTTATCTTCAAAAATATGATTGTTATAAATTTGCCTAAAATTCACATCATTGGTTGAGCCAAAGTTGCTGTTTTGGGACAGAGGAGTTATGGTTTAGCTAATTAGCAAGGAGACATGTTTTATTTTATTTTTTTTTTCCCAATAACATGCATTCAGAATTAGCTGTGTTTTCTCATTAATGGCAAAGTTGAAAACAGTTTGAAGTTCAAAAGAATAGCATTCATTTTAAATAAAAATAGTAACATTATTAGCAACATAAAATACAATAAAATAAAAAAATAGACACAATATAAGTAAGAAGCTAAACTTCAGCTGTTTAACTTCTATATATTAAATTTTAATTGTAATTTTAATTAAAGTTTTAGTCAATCTATTGTTTTTGTCATTTTTCATAATTCGTAATATTTTAAAATATTATAATTTCTTAATAGATCTGTACAATAATTTTTATATAATATTTTTATTGTATCGTTTCATTCATTTTTATTACAGTTTTAGTTATTTTAGTGCATCAAGTTAAGCTAAATGAAAATAAGAAATAGCTGAAATAAAAGTTTATTATTGTTTTACTTTATTTCAGTTAGCGTTTGTTTTTGGTTTTAGTTTTAGTTTAATAACCCTAGTCCCTCATTATGTAAAATGCACAAGTTTGTGACTTTACAGTAACATTATAAATGCCTTTGCTGTCACATTTGATACATTTATTGTGCCCTTGCTTAATTCAAATATTCATTTCTTTTTTTTAAATGTACTTTCCCCAAATTTTGAATGGTAATGCATCAAACTTAAGCAGCAAAAACTGTAAACTGTAACTTTTTATTAAAAATAAAAAATAACGAAAAAGCACCAAATCAGCAAAATAAAATGCTTTCTGAAGGATTGTGTGACACTGAAGACTTAAGTAATGACTTTGTCATCGCAAGAATAGAACACATTCTAGAATAGAGTATGTTTAAATAGAAAACTTATTTTAAATTGTAATAACATTTAACAAAAATATTTTAACTGTATTTTTGATTACATAAATGTAGTCTTAATCGGCACAATATACTTATTTCAGAAACATTGCAAAATGCTAATCATAAAAAAAAAAAAAAAAACTCTCAAAATAACTTTTTTACTCTAAGGCAAAAACAGGGATATATGATAGTGTAAAGTGCTGTATTTTAACATTCAATTAAATAACACACTTGCCTTTTAAAACACTATGTGTTAATGTGCAGAAGAGGAAAAGTGGAAAACAATGTATCAGATACCTTCACACAGCTGACATAAAAGCTTGCAGAAGCTGTAACACAGAAACACAAGCACAGATCTTTTTTTTTTTTCTGATGAACTGGAATCTTTCACCTGAGCAGTGACAGATCATGTGTAAACTCTCTCACCGTAGGTCACAGAGAGAATCAATAAACAGCTTCACAGATGACAGTTCAATTGCCGGAAATAAGACAATACTGCAGCGATCAAGTCAGTCTTGTGTAAATAACGTCAAACAGCAGTGATGCCACAGAAGTGATGGATGTCATGTACATAATCTATTACAGGATTTCTCTCTACAAAAACAAAACAAAACAAAAAAACAGTTTACTAGTTGTTCTGACAGTACTAGGGTTTCTATATATCCAGAACACTGGAAAAAGTCATTATTCTTTTTTTTTTTTTTGTCAACACATGTAAGCAGCTGCACATACTGTACACGGTTGATGTGTGTGTGTCGTTTTAAATATTATGTTTTAATTAATGGAAATGGATGCATCTCCACAGATGTTCCTCAAGGATTCAATGTTTTCACTTAGATGCAGCAAAATAAAGGTTGATATTATACCAGATGCAACCAAAATAGTTGATATGGAGTTTAGCCAATGCACAACATGAAGATGAGGTCTTATTAGGATGCTTCAGTCTGGGGTAAATGATCATTTCTAACCCAGTGATCCTGTCCTTCGATCAAGCATTTACTGTAGCCTATGAAAGGATGGACAGTCAATGGGATAGTTCACTCAAAAATGAAAATTCATTTACATGTTGTTTCCAAACAAGTCTGATTTTCTTTATTCTGTGGAACAACATGGTTTACCAAACTACTATTTTGCTACAGTTATCAATATGGAATGTTAATGATTGCATGCACTGATTCAGATGATACTGGGAGGTTGTTAAAACGGCTGAGGATAAACAAAGATATGTTCTTTAAAACAAAATTGAACCGAACCTCCTCTGAGCAAATGAGTCCCATCCAAACAGGGCTAAAGTCAGAGGGCTGTGACTGTGGAGATTACTGCAAGGAAATGTATCAAATCTACAACAAGAGACTGGCCAGGATACATTTAGAGTGACTAAGCCCACCCATTGGTCTGTGACTAAGTCCATTATACAAAATGAAATGCACAGAAACGGAACATGCTGTAATGAGGTGGATGACAAATCACTGAAACATTCTTGAGTTTTTCCATTTGCTTCCATTTTCTTCTTTTCCATTTGCATACACAGATTTGTCACAACTATGAGTGGATTAGAAGTCAGCCAGCAACGAGTCAGGAGAAAAACAAACCTAATGTCAGAGGTTGCCAGTAACTAATATCTCAAAACAGCATTTCTGAATGAGTGAAAATAATTTTTACATAAACTTTGGAGAACTACAATCAAAAAGTCAGCTTTTAGCATTTAAATGTACATTATTCCCAGTGAAGTGACTGGAGCAGCACATCTGGAACACCATGAACCTGCTCAGGGAGACTGTGACCAGGAATAATGAACCACACCGTTGTTGTCATGCTCAATAATTCTCAACATTCATTATGACTTAATAAACCTAACAGTGTTTGACTGGCCAAACAAGCTGCCTTCAAAGCGTCCTGTGAAACGAGAAGTCAGGGCTGAATTAAGCTCTCATCTAAAAACAGGTTCATCTGCAAAATGAATCCACAGAGATGTAGGTACGAGGTGTGCTGATGACTGCAGATTGAGACAGAGAACTGTAAATAGTTTTTCTTACCAAGACACTTTTGCTTATACTTAGGGTTGTTAGGGATTCAATGAAACCACCCTAAGTAGTAACTGTGATTCACTTGTGATATGCCAATAAAGTAAAAAAAAAAATTAAAAAAAACAGGCACCAAGAAAAACTAGCAATACTCCAAAATACTCAAAAGTCACTGTTGGCCACTTCAGAGTTCCTGCTGCTGTGAATGCAACCAAGAAAGGGTCTGAGGACAAAATTGGTTTCTAAACCACTCTGCCGGCTAGCTTCCAGAACTGTATTCTCAGAACTACACGGTGCAAAAGCCTCTTCTGATGAAGGAGCTAATTTAAGGGGCTTTTGCACCGGAGGAACCTTTTCATAATTCCTAGAACTATTGGCAGAAGTTCCCGCTTTTTGGCGCGTTCACACCGCAGGAACTAGGAAGGGTTTTAGTTCCAGGAACTCACTTATTTCAGAGTAGGGTCTAAAGCAGTTCTATAGGAACTATTAGTGACGTAAGTGTATGCTGATTGGCCAAATGTATACGAAACATTTTTAAAAAGCCGTGTAAAAATATTTACTCCACTAACATGGAAAACAGCAATAATAGCATTTACCTGTTGTCTACAGCATCGTGTTCTTTTCTCAGCTTCGATGATATGTAACACTTCAAGTTGTCGTCGGAGATTTAGTCAGATTTTCATGCTCTTTCAATCGTGTAAATTATCACAAAACACACAGCTCAGATCACGGCGTCCTCCATTCACCGGTTTTTGACATTTGTAAATGCCGCTAAAAAGACATCGTTGTTGGCTGCTTCAGAGTTTCCGCTGCTGGTGCGAATGCAACCAGGAATACAGCTCGAAGGAGAAATGTGGAGCTACACAGTGTGAAAGCGCCTTTAGTTCCCCCAAATGGAGTTCATAGAACCAAATACGTTCCTAATTCTTGCGGTGCCTAAAAGCAGGTACTTCCGCCAATAGTTCTAGGAACTATGAAAAGGTTCCTCTGGTGCCACTATTATTACCTTTTGAAAGGGTACTGCCCCAATGACAATTTTGTACCTTTTTTTTTGTATCAACAAGCTACAAATACAAAGAACACCTTAGCATCTGAAAAGTAATGTGATCATTACTGCAATCATATTTTCTTCAGAATAGTAAAAAGTTCACTTGTAGCAGAGTGTACCAGAACACTGAAGATTTGTTGACGATGGCCGTATAGGAGAGTTTATCTTCCAGTTAGAGTTTAGTATGTGGATTTAGTATGTGATTTATGATTGAGCGTCAGGTTGTCTGGAGTGCTTGTGTAGGTCTGGCCCCTTCCCTAGAAACTGCTTTCCGAAATGCTTTTTTTAAAACAGGCTCCAACGCTGATCCTGTGAACTCCTGTATCTCACTCTGAGGATGTACAGTATGAAGCACTTGGCTGTCTTTGTTCTTGCATGTCACATGCTGTCACTGTCCACAGGCCTTTGATGGTGTGTGACAGCAAGCTGTGTTGATCTGAATGTCAGCCAGATGTGGGTGAGAGGATGAACATGAGGAGCAGATGTCCCCTCTCATCACTCATCAGCCACGGCTTGATGATAGCCACCTCAGGTCACATCAGCCGTGACCACACAACTGCACTTTCAGCAAAGCACTGAGATTACGCTTGATTACGAAGACCATCAGCCAGCTAATTCATACACTGAAATATATTTATTATTATTGTTTTTATTTTTATTTTTTTTAAAAGTAACTATTTTTGACTTTTTTCATCAAAAATATATAATAATTAAAACAATTTACTTTGGCATACGATATTGCTTTATTGCTTTCATGAGACTTGTTTTCAAAGGATATATCTTGAAATAGATTTACTTTGAATATTATATATTCTATCTATTCGATGTATCTAATTTGGCAAAAAATATTATATAATATTATTATTATTTAAAATAATCTCCATCAATGTTTGTGATTATATTATATTATATTATATTATATTATATTATATTATATTATATTATATTATATTATATTATATTATATTATATTATATAATAATTAGTTTAAGATATATTCTATGAATATATTTTTATTATTAGATATGTAAATTTGGACTGGAAAAATTTTAATTAGTGGTTAAGAAAGTTATTTTTGCTGTAAGACTGAGCTTTTTATTTGAATTAATATTGCACACTATCAGAAGAAAAAAAAATGGTACAAAAGCTTTCACTGGGATGATACCTTTTCAAAAGGTACCTTTGTACCAAAAAGGTGCATATTAGTACCTTAAAGGTATACAGTATCTCACAGAAGTGAGTTCACTACTAAGTGAAAATGTCCAAATTGGGCCCAAAGTGTCAATATTTTGTGTGGCCACCATTATTTTCCAGCACTGCCTTAACGCTCTTGGGCATGGAGTTCAGCAGAGCTTCACAGGTTACCACTGGAGTCCTCTTCCATTCCTTCATGGCGACATCACAGAGCTGGTGGATGTTAGAGACCTTGCACTCCTCCACCTTCCGTTTGAGGATGCCCCACAGATGCTCAATAGGGTTTAGGTCTGGAGACATGCTTGGCCAGTCCATCACCCTTACCCTCAGCTTCTTTAGCAAGGCAGTGGTCATCTTGAAGGTGTGTTTGGGGTCGTTATTATGTTGGAATACTGCCCTGCGGCCCAGTCTCCAAAGGGAGGGGATCATGCTCTGCTTCAGTATGTCACAGTACATGTTGGCATTCATGGTTCCCACAATGAACTGTAGCTTCCCAGTGCCGGCAGCACTCATGCAGCCCCAGACCATGACACTCCCACCACCATGCTTGACTGTAGGCAAGACACACTTGTCTTTGTACTCCTCACCTGGTTGCCGCCACACACGCTTGACACCATCTGAACCAAATAAGTTTATCTTGGTCTCATCAGACCACAGGACATGGTTCCAGTAGTCCACGTCCTTAGTCTGCTTGTCTTCAGCAAACTGTTTGCGGGCTTTCTTGTGCATCATCTTTAGAAGAGGCTTCCTTCTGGGACGACAGCCATGCAGACCAATTTGATGCAGTGTGCGGCGTATGGTCTGAGCACTGACAGGCTGACCCCCCACCCCTTCAACCTCTGCAGCAATGCTGGCAGCACTCATACGTCTATTTCTCAAACACAACCTCTGGATATGACGCTGCGCATGTGCACTCAACTTCATTGGTCGACCATGGCGATGCCTGTTCTGAGTGGAACCTGTCCTGTTTAAAGGGGTGGTTTACTGCTTTTTTTCTTTGCTTGATTGTGTTTATGGGGTGCAATATAACATGTCTTCGTGTTTCGTTTGTTAAAAAACGCCTTATTTTTCATATATTTCACCTTTATTGTAAGCCACTTTCTCCTCTGTCATTTGAAAGACCGGTTGACTTCCTGATTCTCTGAAACCACTCCCTCAGAAACAGGCAATGGGCTCAGATTGGTTAGTTGGGCCGGTGTGTTGTGATTGGCTAAACTGAGTACTGCACATTGTCCGGAAACTTCACGCCCATTACCTTTACGGCCGACAGCTGCATGTGCTCCGGTCAAATGTAAATAATGGTGTCAATATTGCCGTATCAGTTTGAGCCAGAATCAGACCCAGAAAGCGGTTATGAAGAGAGTCAAGCATTTTGTAGGCATTAAACTTCCTGATTTTTAAAAGACGATATCTCTGCTTACGTTTAACTTTCAGCGCAGCAACTTTGCAGATACTGTTCATGCACCAACAGCAACGTTACACACTATTTAAAATGAAAAAAGTGAAATCGCAGTAAACCACCCCTTTAAACCACTGTATGGTCTTGGCCATTGTGCTGCAGCTCAGTTTCAGGGTCTTGGCAATCTTCTTATAGCCTACGCCATCTTTATGTAGAGCAGCAATTCTTTTTTTCAGATCCTCAGAGAGTTCCTTGCCATAAGGTGCCATGTTGAACTTCCAGTGACCAGTATGAGAGAGTGAGAGCGATAACACCAAATTTAACACACCTGCTCCCCATTCACACCTGAGACCTTGTAACACTAATGAGTCACATGATACCGAGGAGAGAAAATGGCTAATTGGGCCCAATTTGGACATTTTCACTTAGGGGTGTACTCACTTTTGTTGCCAGCGGTTTAGACATTAATGGCTGTGTGTTGAGTTATTTTGAGGGGACAGCAAATTTACACTGTTATACAAACTGTACACTCACTACTTTACATTGTAGCAAAGTGTCATTTCTTCAGTGTTGTCACATGAAAAGATATAATTAAATATTTACAAAAATGTGAGGGGTGTATTCACTTTTGTGAGATACTGTATTAGCACATAAAGTGTTTATATTACACTTCTTTTCTCTCAGAGTGCATCTATTCAGTAGCCTGTAGTTTGATAATTATCATTCAAGCAGCTGACCAAGGTTCAGATGCTGGCGAAGAAAGTTGTGCAGTCTGGTCTTGAGACTCAAAGATTGTAGATTCAAATCTTATAAGGTGCAATCCATAAAAGGTTTCTCCTGTCACCATTGCGTTTACGAACAGGCCACTTCAGCCCAGTTTAGTTACATATACAGTATGTTTCAGTTATGATAATTGAATAATTTGTTGTAATCACAGATTGCAGAAAGTCTAACCCACCCACACGAAGCTCTCACTGAGCCACAAACTAAGATCTTGATGTTGTCTGGAAACTGCAAGATCTTGTTTGTTTGGTCGCTAATTGTGGAGCAGCATTGTGGCAAATGGGAGATGCGTGCTCGAAAACACCAAGAGGGAGAAACTAATTGGTGCAGCGAGCGTGTGGATGGCAATGAAGCGACCC